>NW_024065907.1:436930-635378 GCF_011947395.1 Colletotrichum karsti
TCTTTCTCTCAACGCCATATGTTTCTTCTTGTCTTCTCCCCCCCCCCCCCCCCAAAAAAAAAAAAAAAGCCCCGTTGACGATACACCGCCCCGAGAGAGAGGAAGAAAGAAACGTCAAAAAAAGCCCGGGTCTACAACAAGAATCTCGGCCGGCACTCGGACAGAACCACCGACGCCGTCCGGCGCTGCCAAGTTTCCAACCTCAACCACTTATAAAAAAGCCCACAAGCCTTTGCCTCCTCGGGCCTGGCTTGCCATTCGCCTCCCATCAAAATCGCTGATCGGGCAGATTACACCGTCAGGCTTCTTCTCAACCAAACAAAGTCCACCCGACGCGGCGCCGTGAAGCCGAGACCCCAGAAAACGGCTTCCCATAGCCTCCGTTTCACTAGCCCCCTCGTCCGTACGGGTAATGGTGTGTGTGCTTCATGGCTATCCGTACGTACCGAATGGCGGAAACCCAATCTCGTCACACCTTCTCGAAAGGCACTCAAGAAATCAAGGTGGAGGAATCAAACGAAACGGCTCGGCTTGCACATTTTAGCTTATTCCTCCCACCACCGGCAGCCACGCGACTCGTCATGAAATAAGCCTAGGCGTCACAGCTGTCTTGCCCGCTGCATGTCTTGGTCCAACTGGAACCCGTTCCGCCTACCTTGACCAAAGGCAGCTTAGGGTAGAACCATCTGGCCCTCCTCCTCGCTGGAACATCTTTGGCTATGCTTCTCTCTTCCGTCGTCATCATCTCGCTGTGCACGTTGTGGCATCTGTCTTCGTTCGTTGACAGACCAACGTATCCGGAGAACTCCCGCCTCGCCTAGCTTCCGCGTGCTTAAGCGGCCCGGCCGTCTTGCAAAATCACACCACGGGAACGCAGGTTACTATCCCCGGCCCCTGCATAAGTCACTTCATGAATCGTCGCCCACTGCATCGCCGTATCCCACTGTCGCTACCATCTTCTCCTCTCTTCCTGCTAATACATACAAGGCATCCCGTAGTCGTACACTAACTTCCCATCAACTAGATATCTAGACCGTGCTGCATCAGGAACCAAGCTATCCCACGCATCCTTGTTCCCAGATCCATCTGCGGCCTATGCCTAGTCCAAATAACGAGAGGTGACACCTGCCGCCCTTCGCAATGCTGAATTCCCCCTTGCCTAGACCTGTACCGCCAGGGCTCGTATTGCCCCTTCTCTCTGATGCGACGCATTGCCCAAACCTAGACCTTTACCCAGTATACTCTAAAATCAACAATCATCCGCTGCGCATCAAAGTTTTTTACTATCTTCTGGGAGGCTTTCTCTGAATGAAAGGATCTGCCTTTGGCTTCTTCCTGTGAATGACTGGTCCGTTTGCACCAGGAGGCTGCCCATCATGTTAGCGACGCCAGGACAATACACGGCAGCTTTCGACTTACTCTCGGTGGCAAATTACGGTTAGGCGCCATGGCTGGACTCGAAGAAGAAGTCCTCGAAGTCGACGGCATCTCCGCCGGCGGTCGTGCGGCTGGTGTCAGACCGAGGGCTACCATGGCAGACGGGTCCTTCGCCTGCTTCGGCTCCTTCGGCGCATTGTTCATCGCCTTCGGCCCCGTTGGCGGCGGTCGGTTGTTCGAAGGTCGATTCTGCTCCGTCGTGATCTGTGATTGTTGAATTAGACGCTGAAGTTGGAGACTCTGTGAAATCAATGCTGCTCGTGTTATCTTGACATACCCTCTTTGGTCCCCGTGCAGGATCATTTGCATCGGACGGCCTTTTCTTGGACTCCTGCTTTGGTGTCGATGATTGAATCACGGGCGGACGGTCTGAGCTTCGAGAGACGGTGGCCTGCGGGCGGCGTTCGTTGTAGTTGGTCGACGATTGTTGTGGTCTCGGTGGTGACTTTCGGGAAGGCAGCGCGTCCGTCATGTTGATATCCTTGCTGGGAGGCTGCGGAAGCTTCTGGGCAGGCACAGCAGCAGGTGGGTTGCTCGGCGGTGCAGGCTTTGACGGCGGAGGCAGTGCGTGCATCGAACTGGGTTTACGGAGCATCGACATGATGTCGCCCTTGGTGTATAGATCTCTGTGTCGCGCATTTTCGATGAGCTTGTTCCAGAACTCTCCCTGAACGAGTGCTCTCGAGTCTCCCAGAATCCACAGCGACGACTTGGCACGCGTCAGGCCGACGTTCATACGCCTGATGTCTTGCATGAAACCGATGCCACCAGTAGGACTGGCACGAACGCAAGAGAAGATGATAATTTCACACTCTCTGCCCTGGAAGGCATCAGTTGTGTTGAACTCGATGTCGTCGGTGATGCCTTCTCCGTATTGTCGGTTAAATTGGAATCGAAGCTCCTGAAGCTGGGCTTTGTAGGGCGTAATGATACCGATCTTGCCGCGCACTTCGGTCTGCCTTCCAAAGTCGGCTCGGAATCTTTCGTACAGTTGCATGGCAACCTTCAGTTCCGCGTGGTTGACCAAAGAGCGACCCTTGTTGCCCTTCTCTTGGGAACCCTCAACGTCGAAGAAGCGGTAAGGGCCAAGAAGAGCACTGTTGTGCCAAGGCTGGCGGCGGAGATCGGCCATATCGTCTCCGTCGACCAGCTTGCCCTCGTAGAATTCTTGACTGGGGAATAAGCTGATTTCCGGGTGCATACGGTACTGGCGGTCGAGCAAATGAATGTACTCCGGGTGGTTGCGCTGCATACGCACGAATAGACTCTGGTCGTATCCAAACCTTGCGGCGGATTGAGAGAGCACCGTGGGAGGCAGTTGCTTGGGATCACCGACCAGAATGCATTTGGTACAGCCATACTTGAGCGGGATCAAGGCGCTGAGTTCCACGCATTGCGCTGCCTCGTCGATAATGACGGTCTCGAATTCGACATTCAAGTTCTTGAACATTTCGTGGCCACTACCGCTGAGCGTAGCGCAAAGGACCTGAGCTCCGTCCAGAATCTCTTGTTGAACTTGACGACGACGGATTTCGGCCTCGCGAGTCGCCGTGTTGCCGCTTGCCTTATCCTCATCGATTTTCGCACCAATGTTGATTTGGGCGCGTCTCAAATGATCAACCGCCCTCTGCAGGGTTTGCGCGGTAGTCCGATCATTGTTTGCGCGAGCCTCGTCCAGTTTGGGTCGGAGATCTGCGAGTTCGTCGCGAATCTTGGCTGCGTCGCCGTGCATCTTGTCACGTTCCTCCTTGGCTTTGCTCCCACTGTTGTCGCCTTCCAGTCGCTTCTTGACCAGCTCGTCAAGAGTCACGTCACGGACGGCGGCATTGATGGCGTCGCTCCTTCCCAAACGGAGAACGTTGATTTTGTGGAACGATCCCGTCATCGTCTTGACGCCTTGCTTCAAACGCAAAACGAGTTCATCGACGGCGGCGTTACTGGGCGCACATACCAGAAGCTTCTTTGGCATAGCGTTCTGGCCGGCTTGGGGAATTTTCGGCTTGATGGCGGCTCCCGGAGGTTGGATGTTGCCCGTGAGTAATGAACCGACCATGGCCACAATTGTCTTCGTTTTACCCGTTCCCGGGGGTCTGTCAAACGTCAGTGTCTGTCGTGGAAGGATGATAGGTTTTCTTACCCTTGAATGAGCGTAAAGCCGTCGTTGTCCCTAGCACCGAGAATAGCTTTGGCTTGACCAGGGTTAAGCTGATAGTTCTGCATGACGCCGTTGACTGCCTCGTCGCCGTAAGTCAAGACGGGAGAAGGTTCTGCCTTCAGAACCTCGAGCATGAGGTCATAATACTGCAGACTCTCGAGTGCAGCGTACTCCCTTTCAATCGTCGTCATGTTGGTGATTCTGACGGCTTGCAATTCGCAGCCAGTGTCGAGAGCACGTGCCGCCACCAAGGGGTTGTTCCTGTTATTCAGGCGATACGTCACTTCCAGCCTGTCTTTCTTGTAGCTGGTTTTCCAGATTCTTGCCAGGGCATGAGGCTCAGAGCTATCGGCCAGAGGGTTATTTCCCTTTGAGAGCAGGATGATGTCACCCTCGGACAACATCCTTTCCTTGTTCTCTGCGATGGGAAGGCTTGCTGTCACTTCGAGAAATTTGTCAACGTTCATGCGAGACGCAATCTTGAGTCCATAACTCCTTGAAGTCGTCTCATCTTTTGAAGTCACGAAAGATCTCCAGGCTTCGGAGATCAAAAGACCCAGGAAGGTTTGCTTGTACTCCTGCGGATGGGCATACGAGTCGGCGACCTTCGTGCAGGCGATGCTTGCTGAGGTCGACGGAGGATCATTACCATCGTGGAAGATGTCCCACTCCAAGATGGCCTGATGAAGCTGGTCCATTGGCGGAATCAAACGAGCACGCATGTCTTTGGCGGAACGTTGCACCTTCACCTTCTTCACGGGGCCGCGCGTCTTTTCGAGTAATGCACGCTCGCGACGTCTCGTGGCCTCATCAACAGCCTTCTTACCGTTCTCGGCTTTGCTGGTGAGCCTGTCGAGGTCCTCGTCTTCGGAGTCATCTTCGTCATCCTCGTCGCTGTCGACCATGATCTGACTCTTTTGTGGCGCGTGCTCTTTACCGACGACGCCCGTGAGACCCTTCAATCCCGAACCTTCACCGGCCACAGTTCTGAGAGCCTTTGCCCTGGCTACCTGCTCGGCATCTCTCTTGGCCTTTTCCGCCTTGGCCTTCTTTCTGGACTCAATGAGTGCATTCTTTGATGCCTGGGAGGACGCGGAATCGGGTCGCGGCTTCAGTGCCGTCAGCGATGGCTTAGGGACGGTCGATGAAGTGGCCTTCTGGCGCATCTGGTCCAGGATCGACCGTTTCTTGTCGACCGAACTGGTGAGCTCAAGAACGTCATCTCTGTTGCTTCGACTTATTGAGGGTGTAAAGCTGCCCGACTTGGACCATGCGTCAAGGGAACTCTGCTTCTTCGGCTTTTCGGTTTTCGTAAGGGGGTTGATCTGGATGATCTCAACATCATCATCTTCTCCCAAAGCCTTGAGAAGCTCCGCTCGTTGCTGATCGCTTAAGTTTGTGCTGATAGGATATTTGCCGTTTGGGGCCTTGACGCAGGAGTCTAGAACGAAGGCCTTGGGCTCAGCCGGGATTTCGAGGTCGTTCTCACGAAGTCTGTTGAGTAATTTGGTGACCACCTTGACAGTCACCTCGACCAAATACATATCTCTCAGCCGCAGCATCCTGACAATGCCTTTCAAATGGCGCTGTGGCTCTTTGAGAAGCAGTTGCATTTTGGTCAGTTCGTTGCTTGCCTGTTGTTCGCGCAGTGCCGAAGCAAAGAGCCCGTCTTGGGCCAGCATAGCGTCCGCAAGTTCGATGACGTCTCGGCAGAAGTCTTGCATCACCTGAATCTCAACTTGATGAGACCAGGCTGCGGTGGATGAGAAGGCCAACTCAATGTACTTCCAGTGAACTACCCACCACAGCGAGACGGCATTTGATTCACCTTGGTCCAGAGTTTTGGATCTCAGAATACCAGATGACAGGTCACTGAGGCCCTTGAGAACATCCTTGGCGGTGTTGATGATGTGACGTGCGGGTCCCCAAGCCAGGTTTGATGGCTCCATTATCTTCCGAGTCGCGAAGACCATCGAACCGCAAGTGGTGCTGAGGTAGCGTTCCAGTAGTGCTGCCAACGCATCAGATCGAGACGACGTTTCCGTAATTGTCTTGATAAGCTCAGAGCTTGCGCTGCTGATGTCGTCGTCGCCATGAACCGTGAAAGCGATGATGGGCCGGATCGCTTGACCACCGAGACAAAGCTTGTCGAGCTCCGGTACGGTGAACTCGCAAAGACGTTGCATGACTCGTCCGAGTGCCTCCGCAACTTTGGAGAATCTGATGTTGAAGTCCTTTCTTGCCTTGTCAAGCTTGTCTGGCTCTTTCCGAGGCGGGCGAAACTTTTCGACGTTGATGAGCGGAGCCATCGCGACCAGCATGGTCTTGGCCAACGCAGATTGACCACTGTAGAGATCCTCCAAAAATCCATCCCAAAGGGCGGCTGAATCGCGTGTGACGGCGGTCTGGATAGCTGCATGTTCGTTCTTACGGAGTTCAAGATGCTCTTCCGCAGTAACCCGGGAGTCCAAAGCCAACGCAGCACTGATGACGCTCATCGCAGCTTTGGGCACGTTGAGAGTGTGCTGGTCTTGACTTGTCGTCCACGCCGCATCCTTGATGACGTCCTTGTATGTGATAGTGACGTTAAGGATAGAGTTGATGTAAACAGATGTTGTGCCCGATATGACGTTCACTGAGGCGTCCAAAAATGAGCGCAAAACGTGATCGAGGGCATCCAAGCCGGCTCGAATACAAGCAGCTTTACCCTGTTCTCCGATGCTGGCGTCGAGTATTACTTGCTCGAAGAGAAGATGAAGCAGCTGCCCACAGGCGTCGCTTTTTTGGTTGCGGTTGAGGGATTGAATCCATGTGTCGATCCACGAAGTGGTCACCGACTCGGCTTCTTCCTGACCAGTGCTGTCGGTGGATTGAATGGCGAAGATGAGCGACTGAGCGAGGAGTTGCTTGAACAAGTTTGCGGAGAAGACCTGCTCGACGACGACGAAGGGACGCGCGTCACCAATAGTGTCCCAGAAGGCCTGTCGAGACGTTTGTAGCAGGGCCGTCAGCGCCTGAATGATCATCAGCAAGATACCTTCCGACTCGCAGCACATATGCGAGAATAGCAAATCGTAGAGGCTAGGCTTGACCTCCATTCCACGAATGCCATGGAGAACAAGCTTTTCATCCAAAGGCTTGAGAATCCAGTTGATCGCTCTCCAAAACCTCTCTATTTCTGGGAGATTGGCGGGATCTCGGGGGTGCAGCTGTGCGGTGGCTTGGATTGCCTCCGCTAAGCTGTCATGCACAGCCCACTCAAACTGCTCCTGGGTCAATGATTTTGGTCGGATTCGCTCCCAAGACTTCTCAGCAAATGTCAAGCGCGTCTTGTCCTCGCCGAACAGAAATTGTGTCATGGCGGGAAGCAGCACGTTGTTGCCCAGCTTCAAAGGCTTCTTGCCTGAAAGCCGGACGAAGACGTATTGGAAGAGCTTTCGCTTTTCGGGCACACTGACGTAGGCCATACAGCAGAGAGCCTCGTAAACGGTGAGAAGAACGGCGCCCTGATCTTCTCCCAGGTCTGATCTCGAGAATGCGCGGCCGCTACTTTCCACCTCCTCGATGATTTTTGTCGCCCACTCAAGGCCTTTGTCGATGCGATCGAAGTCAAATCTGTGAAGGCAGTTCTCGATTCCGGCCACGGCTTCTTCTGGCCATTTCCTAGACATGGGTTAGCAACGCCTTATGCCAGTGGGGATGTGAGAGTCGTTGCTTACTCGGCAAAGATTTGCAGGTACTTCTTTCGATGCATGTGCCAGTTCATGACGCACTTGTCGCAGTTGTGAAGGTTGATGGCCATTCGGTTGCCCCATTCTACCAGCCATACGCCAGCCTTGTCTTTTCCGTATGCCAGGAGAAGACTGGTCCAGTAGGCGATGTCGAGTCGATTTTTCCATGCCTCAACTCTCTCCTTCTTCTGAAGGGCCGTGATTTCTTCGCCAGGTGATTCTAAATCATCGTAGTCCTCGTAGTCGTCCTCGTGGGTTTTCGTGCAAAGGAGGTGGACGTCTGGGGGGATTTGGCCGAACTTGCGAAAGCTCTCCTCGATGATATCTTCTACAGGTTGAGACTCCATTTTATTGTATGGTTCGTGACCGTCGAGGCATGTCGCAAAGACGCAAAGTATTCTCGGCAACTCTGCAGTAAGGGCGAATGAGGTGACGGCGGACGTGGGCGAAGAGCTTCGTCGAGCGTCGTGTGCGAGGTGCAGGAAACCGTCGGAAATCGGAGATCGGGTACGGGACTCCTTGCTTTCACAAACTGCGCGCGATTGTCGATAACAAGATGCGAAGATTAAATCGAGAGAACAGCCAGAAAATGAGGAAGCCGAGCTGCCGCTAGACTCGCGAAGTGGTGGCGCGCTGGTTGAAGTTCAGCAGTAGATCGATCGCTGTCGGCCGCGAGCTCCTTCGATGTGTTGCAGAAGGAAGGTTTGAGAGGAAAAGATAGACCTTGGTCGCCAGCCAAGGATTAAATAGGAAGCCGGGGGAATTATGAGGAAGGAGCGGCAAAATTGGAACAGTTATCGTGGAGGAAAGAGAGTAAGAGTCCACGATCTGGATGGCGGTGGTTGCTGGGGGAAAGGCAAAGAGGGCAAAATGAAAAGTGCAGTGACACGCTCCAGCCACGACGCGGCCAAGACCCATTAAAGCGTGTTGACAGGGGCTAGAATGGACCCTCGACGTGAGAAGGTACATAGGTACTTACCTCGGGTCATCTTCCAGTGGAAGTCAAAGTACCTACGTCAGCTGGAGGGCTGGGCTGGTTGGTGCTTCAGCACATGTACCACTGAGGCTTGCACTGTTGAGCACAGACCACACCTTAAAAACCAACTGCACTCTTCACTGCTGAATTTCTTTCATTGTGCATGATGCCATTCACACCTCACCTGACAGACTTCTAATTTGTCGCATACCAAGTGCTTCTTTCTTCAATACGTAGGTACCCATATTAAGATTCCCAATTCAAAGAAGGCTGCAGAGTCCAATCGCTCAGGTAATCAGCAATTTTGAGAATGCCTGAATTGTCAAACTATCCCCTCTCGCTATGCTAAGTGTCTGTCTGTCTCAGGTAAGCTAATCTAAATTACTGCTCTGTGCCAGTTTTTGGAGATGATGCCGCCTAAGTACTGCCCTTTTCTTCTAAGAAACTACTAAATCGTTAGGCGGCCGAAACAAACTTGCTAGAAAATGTCATGCCTTCACTTGCTAGGCGCCAAAATTACGAGACCGTCGTGGATGTTCAGGATGTTCTCCCGTCGCCTCAACCCAACCCTGTGTGGTCCTCAATCGCCTTTTCATCATCTGTAGGCAGCAGCCTCTTTCTCAACTTCGGCCATCTGTAGGCGTCGACTCCGCCTCAACTCGACCACAACCCCTGCTCTGGCTTCAGTCTTCTAGGCGGCACCTGTAGCAGGATCGTTCGACTCGTCAGGATACTTCGACTCGGTCGCCATGGCCATGTTTGTGTCCTCCGTGACTCTCGTCTTCGTCTCAACCGTCTCCATGTTCAGTGTCTCCGATCTGGATGGGCCGTTTGTATTGCCCTGAACGTTCTCGCTGTCGCCCACAAGAGTGGTCCGTTCGGATAAATCAGCCTTCTCAGCGTCTCTTCCGTCTCTGTTGGGAGGCTCTTCTTGGCTCGCATTATCGTGAGTATTGTCCTGGTGGTCATCGACCTCGCCATCCACCGCTTCAATGGTTTCTTCTTCGAAGACCTCGTCAATAGATTCTCCAGAGGTATCCACCTTGATGCCTTTCTTGAGGGTCTTCTTCGATTGGATTGGCTGCACCTTGGTCTTCCGTTTATTGAAGCGATCCAGGAGGGTTTCGAGAGGGCAGCTGATGTTGGCCCATTCAGAAGTTCCTTCGACAGTATGTCCGCGGCACCGCCCACAGGCCTTTCCATGCTTGATGAACAGCTGATGAAGTCCGTACTTGAGATGGTCTGGGACTCGAACCTCGCAATGCTTGTAGGTGTTGTCCGCAGAGGCTCCCTGGGGAACCCAGCCCAGCCACTTGCACATGCGATGAACATGTGTGTCGACAGCAAAGCTGTCACAATGGAGGCAGAAGAGGAGGAGACAAGATGCTGTCTTGACGCCGATGCCCTGGTACTTTGTTAGCTCCAACATCGCGTCGTCTGGCGTCAAGCCCCGGATATGGTCGAGCGTGAGTATCCCGCTGTCAATCTTGAGGATCTGGTGGTCCTTCTGCCCTTGAGTCAGCTGCGCTGCGCCAAGGACATCAGCTGGCTCTCCTGTCTTCTTCTCGTTGATGAAGGCGGCTCTTCTGACTTGATTCTCCTCGTACACTGTGTCGAGTATGTCTTTGATTGCAGCGCTCTTCTTGGGACCCAGTCCCGCACTTCTTATGGCCTTTTCGACGTCTTCTTGGGAGGAAAGTCGCACTTTGTTCCAGTCAACACTTCCACCACCAATCCCATCCTTGTCCAGTTGGCCATATGTCAAAATGACATTCTTGATGGCCTTGTCAGCGTTTGCCATGGTTGTGTGCCCACTAATCAGCGTTCTTATCAGGCCGTCAAGAACATCCGGGACTTCGCCACATCCTGCTTTCTCTGCAGAAGGAGGAGGTATCTTGTCAGGTCGCTTGGTAACTTCGTGGTGCTTCTCGAGTATGTCATGGACTTCCTGGCATTGGGCTGCAGTTGGGCCTTGGTGCTGAGGAAAAGGGGTTCGACCAGGCATCAAGCCATACTTGTTGTTGTTTGTTTGTCTTGGTATGCGCTTCCCCGTCTTGACCTCTTCTTCTACATGGTCGCCTCCCTCTTTTTCTTTCACATTGATCTGCTTGTTGATGCCCGCGCGCTTGCTGTTGAGAGCCTGAGGTGCATTAGTCTGGCTGTCTTCTGTATTGTGACTAGTGCCTAGGCCATGAGGGAGGGCGGATTCCCAAATCTCCTGCGGTGCTTGAGGTCGTTCTTTCCTGGCGCGTTTTAAAGGAGGAGTCTGCTTGGTCTGCAAATCGGTGCTTGCTGGGCGCTTTTTGCCTTGGTCCTGTGCATGATGCCTTAGAAGAGATTCACTCTGCAGGTTTTCTTCGGTGTTGCCCTGAGGCTCAGAGGCACTCTTTGCTGCGCGCCTTGCAGCAGCCCGAGTCTGCATGTTGTCTCTTTGTTGTGCCAATGTGAAAATTGAGTTAACTAGACCTGAAGCTTGAAATCCAGCAAGCGCAGCTGATTGTCTTAGAGGGAAGAAAGGAGATAGGGGGTCTCCTGCATGTGAAAAAAGCCTGGTGTTTTTGAACTTGAAAGAATTGAAGATCTAAAAGATGGATATGTAAGTCAAATGAGAGTGAGAAGCTTAGAGATGCGATTTGATTGACGTGAAGTGCCAGGGGTGGGGCAATGAGTATGGGAGGAAAGAACGAGGACCGCTTGCAGATGATGAGAGGAAGGAGATCGCACCTGTGGACCCCCGCTGATCGTCGCACCTGCGCTCACAGGGTCAAATTGCCCAGGCGGTTCTAATGAAGAGTTGTGTAAGTCGGTGTTGATTATCTGAAGTCAGCCCCTATCTAAGGATGTCATAAGTTAGTTGTTTTAGCATAATGGGTTGAGAAAAAGACTTACTTGGACTCCCAGGTTGGTAGGAGTTACTCCCAGTAGCCCCTGAAGTGATTTTGACTAAGTGCTTCTTTTCTTCCTTCAGAACTTATCTTCTAATAGCAGAAGAAAGCAAAAACTCCTGAACTTAATATGGTGTGTTGAAAGACTGGAATCTTTTCCTGATAAGCCTTAGACTTATGACTTGAGGGCCATCTGAAATTTGAGATTTGAGATGAGAGTGATGAATGTGTTGGCGCTGCTATGAGTTTAAAGATTGTAGCTTGTTGATGTTGATAGCACTGATAGGAATTGTGCACTCCTCCAGCTGATGAAGGGGTGATGGATGGAGGCCTAGACGCCTCCTTTGGTAGGTACCTTATGGAAGTTAACTTGAGAAGTTATGAGGGATCTACTACCTCCTTTTGTCCAGTTTAGGGGTTCTGAAATGTGAAATATGCTTCCGTTACTTAGAGGGCACCAACCTCCAACAAGGTACCTAGGTAAAGGAGTGCTGCAGCCTTTCAGTGTTGTGAGATGATTAAAGGTGAAGTCTTGTTCAGAAAAGGACTCCACAAGACGATTTGGGTTATTTTGAAGCGGCTAATCGTCCAGGACGCATGCCTTCCACGATATCTATCGTTCCTTCCTTTTTTGAAGATCCCCGGGACCGTCTGCCCCCACACAGCCTTAGCCCCGTCGTCCACCCACCCACCCTCCCACCCTCCCACTCTTCCACCTCAGTCACACTTCAACCAACACAACCAAACCCACCCAGGATCTAGGGTATCGTCTCCCAGGCTTCCAGTTCTTGTTTCCTTCCACCCTGCCCCTTCTCTTCCCTCTTCATTGGAAGCCCTCGAACTTCTCTCCTTCCCTCCTTCCGTCTGTCATAATACTTTGCTTTCCAACCTGCCCTACTTTTGGTTTTGGGCAATACGTCGACATATCAACAGACTTGGAACCCGCTGACGGGAATCTTCAGCCTGCTCTCTCGCTTCGTCTTCAATTGTCTGGATCGCCTCATTATTTTTATCCCTTTCTGATCTCGAGGGTAAGTCGTTCCTTCCTGCTTTGGCAACAGCGGCCTGACTTGATTCCCGAGCAGTCGCTAGGATGGAAGGGGAACGGGCCGGAGCAAGCCCCCAGGACGCAATAGTCATTGATTACGACGATGCTGTATCCTCTGACAGAGATCGAGAAGTGATCGACCTGGAGCGACGTGTTCAGGATTATCGTCCCCACAGAAACCGCTCGCTCGCGTCGCAAACAAGCGAAGGCATCGATGAAGAGAAGGATGACGACCTCGCGAGTGCGGCCTTAGCCGATTTTGTCGATCTCACAGTAGATGACGAGCCGGTTTTCATCAGAGAGTCGTCGCGGCGCAGGTACCAGGCACCACGGGTACAAGAGCGGTTTCACAGCGAGATCACAAAGGGCCGCGGAGGTGTCCACGTACAGAGAATCAAGATCGACAGGGTGTACGAGCTAGATCCCGAGCAAGTTCCCAACTCAGCTTTCGGCATAGAGTTCATCCTAGTCAACGAGATTGCAGAAAACAACCAGACAGGAGAGTTCACAGTTCGCGGCCTCCCACTCTGCCGTTCTCGCACGCAGATGGGAAAGTTGCCTCGAAAGCTCAATGAGGTCTTTCTGCTCTATGAACTCGACGAGAACGATGATAGACCTGCGCAGATACAGGGAAGAGTTGAAGTTCCCTGCGCCGCCATCATTCGCCCTCGGT
This sequence comes from Colletotrichum karsti, assembly GCF_011947395.1. NCBI lineage: Eukaryota > Fungi > Ascomycota > Sordariomycetes > Glomerellales > Glomerellaceae > Colletotrichum > Colletotrichum karsti. Next base: position 449,836 of record NW_024065907.1, read on the forward strand.
CTCTCAACATGACCAACGCGCCATACCCATTTCACCGGTACGACCCTCGAATTTTCGGTAATCTTGATGCAATCAAGACTGAGGGCCCACTGGTGTGCCGCTGGAGTTTCTTTGTTCACTATCGGAATGCAAGACAGAAGATTCTGGGCAAAGCGCATCATTGGACGCTGGAACGCGTTCGAGCAGACGATGTGAAGAAGGAGAACTTGCGGGTTGAAGAGGAAATCTTGAGATCGGACTGGCGAGGTGAGGTGGTCCTTGGGGGCTCTTATAACCCTGGTTCCCAGGCCTTGACTCCCAGCTCTATGAATATCCAGCGCTACACGGTTTTCGATTCTTTCTCCGGCGCTGGAGGGTTTTCGCGCGGAGCTGAGCGAGCAGGCTTACACATACAATATGCGGCCGATCACTGGGACAAGGCAGCTAACAGCTATCGACTCAATTTTCCTGAAACCTTGCTCTTCCAGCAATCAATCGATGAATTCCTGCTCAGTTACAACGACGTACCCATGCGCACCGACCTTCTGCATCTAAGCCCGCCGTGTCAGACCTGGTCTCCAGCTCACACGATCCCAGGGCAGAACGACGAGGCGAATATCGCCGCTTTGTTTGCGTGTCGAAGTCTCGTGGAGAAGTTGAGGCCGCGAATCTTCACGCTGGAACAGACCTTTGGCATCCTGCAGAGTTCTCACGACCCCTTCTTCTGCTCCCTCGTCGGCGGATTCACTGAATTCGGCTATTCGGTAACCTGGAAGATCGTTCATCTCCAGACCTGGGGCTTGCCTCAGACCCGCAAGCGACTTATCATGATCGGAGCTTGCCCTGGAGAGAAGCTGCCGCCGTTCCCTACTGCAACACATTCCGAAACGGGGGCCGGTGGCCTCAAGAAATATGTCACCATCAGACAAGCCTTGAGCAAAATCGATCACAGCTCAACATTCCACAATCCTGACGAAGAACTGAATAACAGCCCTCCCCCATCTGGCTCTGTCGTCAGCAACCCCGATGAGATTCTGCGGCGGTGTGTCACCTGTTCCGGCGGGCAGAACAGGCATTACAGCAACACTCGGGCGTACACCGTCCGCGAGTTCGCAAGTCTTCAGGGTTTTCCCGTCTGGCACCAGTTTGCGCCTGCATCCAAAGCCGTGTTGAAAAAGCAGATTGGCAACGCATTCCCCGCTTGCGTCGTCCGTCTCCTGTGCGAGCATCTCAAGAACTGGCTCTTGGAAGTCGACGGCCTTGCGCCTCAAAGAGCTGCAAGAGCGAGCGTTGGCGGACGCGAGCTGGTGTTCATTTCAGAAGGACCTCGTTCGGCGGAGGCTGTGCGACCTCTCATCATGCCCTCATTGGAGATTGATATCGACGGTGGTGGCTCATCTGACAATGCCATCACCGTCATCGACGAAGACGACCAAGTGGAGATAAAATTTGACTTTGGCCCCGACCTCGACATGGCGATGGAAGATCTTCCTGCCTATCCCGACTCTCCAAGATCTGCGACCATGTCACTCCCTAGCTCCCCGGAGCCACCCCAGGCAGGCTGCGTTCAAGATTTACCGATTATGATTATCGACTGATTGGACATGATGGCTTTGAAGGATACCGACACGCTGCCACTTTAAGTGGTGAATATTTGCTCACTCTTGTTACGACATTTGCTTTGAAGAAACAGGCTTGTCAATGGCTCTCTCGATCGAGAAGAGAATTGGAGGAATGACAGGCCGAAGATTACGGAACGGAGGAATTGCAAAGAAGTAACGAGATATCGCATTGTTGTCTTAGACATTATGTTCGCTTTGGCTTGGCCCATATCTAGATAGGCTTCTATGATCGTAATACACTCTGATCGATCCACGAGATGAATCCCGGCTTTCCGTCCTCCGTCTGGAACACGTCAACGGGATCCCTGTACGGTTCGACATCTGTCTCGTTGAGCACGACAGTGACGCCGCCGGCAGCCATCTGGTCAGGCGTCCAGCCAGGGCCGCTGTCGTTGTACACGGCCATGAAGGTGACGTTGTTCGTGCGCGGGTCAGTGGTCCCCCATGGGATGTAACCCTCAGGCTTGATGCTCGCGTCGAAGTAGGACTCCATGAAGATGGAGCGGTGCTGCGCGTTCCAGGGGCGGCCGAGGGGGCAGGCTCCCTTGATGACCGGTGCGATGGATGAGTTGGCGGCGATGGCCTGAGAGTCGGAAATGTAAACTCCGTACTTGTTCTCAAAGGTGGTGTTTGTTCCTGCTCATGGTAAGTAAAGGAACGCAATACGATTCAGAAAAGAGGCTGACCCTTCCAGGCAGTAATACCGCCGCCGCAGTTTCGCAAAGACAGAGTCGACTTCTTGATGTACGCCGTGCCGAACCCGTACAAGAAGTCGGTCTGGCCGGCAATGACGTTGTCGTAAAAGTACGCGTTGCCCAGCTTACCAACGTACAGCGTGTCCTGGTAGCTGTACAGCCCGCACGAGTAGAAACCCGCGTTGGCCCTGCTCACGCCGACAGCGTGCGCGGGACCGTTGGACCTCGGGAACTCGTCGTTCCTGAAGTCGATGTTGTACGCGCGGAAGTCGGAGCACCCGAACGGGGTGTCCGCGGGCACGGGGAAGCCGGTGGGCCCGGATCCCGTGAGCGTGGCGTTCAGGTTCGGGCCGACGGTCAGCACGCTGGTGTAGACGTTGTCCGGGAAGACGGCGTCGTGGTTGGCGGCGTTCCACCAGACCTGGACCTCGTTGTGGTTGGAGGCCGTCGTGTTGAGGGAGACGTCGGCGTAGAGGCGGTCCGAGGCGGGCCGGTCCGTCATGCCCAGGAGCGTGAGCGGCCCCTGGCGGGTGACGTTGAGCTGCTCGGTGTAGTTCCCCGGGGCGATGAGGATGGTATAGGCGTCCGTGTTGTTGGGGAGCGAGGCGATGGCGGCCTGGATGGTGGTGAAGTTGGCCTTGGCGGAGGCCTTGCTCACGAAGAGGGTGCCGGGAGGGCAGCCCTCGAGGGGGTCGCACGTCTTCTTCTGGCAGTCCGCGTATGTCTTTGCTGGACCGCTAGGGATAGCTGCCGCCGCCGAGGCGACGTATGCCAAGGGGAGCAGGACGGAGAGAGACGCGGAGCTCTTCATGGCGGACTACACACACTTGAGACTCGGCCGAGGTGGAAAGGGGTGTTGGGTGGCATCCAGAATAACACGCTGGGACCCAGAGATCTGGGTGATACTATATATCCTCATCACTCTCCTTTCTCTATATTAACCGGACGTGCTTCATTAGCTGCCAGCTTTTCCGGCTGCCCATGTCCGGATAGCTTCTCCCAGCCGCAATTACGACGGTAAGAACGGCACCCCCAACTAATTGGTGAAGTTGCAGATCGACAACGACAGGGTCGACGCGGGGTAGACGGGGATAATACCCCAGATAACATGGTCTGGACATGGCCAACACATGTGCTGCTGTCGAGGGCTTCAGCCGGCACATGGATAAAAAAGAAGGAGGAAAAGGAGGAGGTTGATCGAGCTCGTTACCCCAACTTTGGGGCTCTGCAGATGGGAACAAATTTCAGCGACGGTTTGGAGATGTTCCACGAACCACATCGCGAGCCGAACGAGACCCCCGGTCGAGCCGGCAGACGGCGATATGCCGCTAACGATGACCGAGTATGCGGGGGAGGAGCACGTCGGTGATGGTGTACTCCGTGTATTGGTAGGGTAAGGCACTCCATGGCGGCCCATGATGCGGCTGTTCGGTGAAGAAGAGACGGAATTCAAGCAACAAACCAAGCATTCGGAAACGCGGCAAAGCATCAAGCCAACCGGCTTGGCTCATTCATTTGCTTCCCCCCACATCGGGCTCCGTGGGGTATCCCAGCGGTTCAATTCCCTCCTGCGTTGGCCCTTAATTAGCGCTTGGAATTGGTGGCCAGTCAAAAGGCCCGTCTCCGAACAAATTTGCGGGCACTTTCCCCGTGGTTCAACATCCAACATCCACACTTCGTCCCAACTTTGTGAACTTCACAGAATCACAGAAACTTCCCTTGCTGAGGACCCCCTGACACCCAGGCCGGGCCTCCATGTCCAGATTCGCCTCAACCTCATCAGACTCTCGCCAGATTTGGCATTGCCCGGAAACTGCGGAAATCACCGCACCAATCACCGCGGGCATGTCCCTGGCATCACCAAACGAACCACAAAAGCTTGTTGGTTGTTTTCTCCACCGAGATGGATGGGACGAATCGTTCGTTCCCCTCGGGTCCCCTTCTCTTCCTGAAGGCCTTCGTAGCTTGACCTATCTCGTCCCTGCCTCGTCCTTCGTTGGACGGAAAAATCACACCCATGCCATGTGCTGCCCCTGCTAGACTCTCTCGTAGTTTGCAGAGTAATGCGTCAACTACAGTAGCCAACCCCTATCTCGGTGTCATCCAATGTGGACTCCCCGCGATATGTTGCCGTGCCGAGAACAGGAGCTTTCTTGGGAGAAATAGCATTCTGATATAAATCCTGCGTCCTCGTTGGAGGCAATTGACCAACCCAGAGTCGACACCTCGCATCGCTTGGCATCGCTTGGCACATACGGTCGCTCCCGAACATCATCATCACCATGGTTGCTCCCACCCTCCTCAGCGGCCTCGTCGCCGCCGCCGCCCTGGCGCCCCTCGCACACGCTGCCGATGCCGTCCCGAAGCGCCCAGAGCTCAAGGCCGCGCCGTTCAGCCCCGGTCGCGCGTTCCCGGTGTCCGCCGCGAGGACGAAGTCGTGCGCCGTGAAGCCTCTTGGCAACGGCACCGACGACAGCGCCAACATCCTCAAGGCCTTCAAGGACTGCAACAACGGTGGCACCGTCGTCCTCGACCAGACCTACAACGTCTGCAACCCCCTGGACCTCACCTTCTTGGAGAGCGTCGATGTCGCTCTCACTGGTACCGTTGGGTTCTGTGATGACATCGACCACTGGCTCCCGCGGACTTTCAAGTACGCTTTCCAGGGCTCAAGTGCTAGTTCGTATTCTCCGAACCCACCGATTGGGGAATCAAGCTAACTAACTGCTCAGTGTGGGTGTTTGGCGGCAAGGATGTGAACATCTACGGCAACGGTGTTGGTACGCTCCAAGGAAACGGCCAGAAATGGTACGACCGGTTCGCGGACAACGCCACCCTTGAGAGGCCCATCATGTTCGTCACCGACGGCCTGAACGGCGGCTCGGTCACCGGTCTGAAGATGGTCAACTCTCCTATGGTCAGTTCCTATTGAAGCTGCAGCAAGCACATCTTGCTTCAGAACTCGAACTAATGTTGAGCAGTGGTTCAACCTGATCGCCAACAGCACCGACGTGCTCATCTCCGACATCGACATCAAGGTCGGCTCGACCTCGTCCAACCCCGCCAAGAACACCGACGGCTGGGACACCTACCGCTCCGACGGCATCGTCATCCAGAACTCCAACATCAACAACGGCGACGACTGCGTCTCCTTCAAGCCCAACTCCACCAACATCGTCATCCAGAACCTCGTCTGCAACGGCTCCCACGGCATCTCCGTCGGCTCCCTCGGCCAGTACGTCGGCACCTTCGACATCGTCGAGAACCTGTACATCTACAACACCACCATGTCCAACGCCTCGGACGGCGCCCGCATCAAGGTCTGGCCCGGCATCAACACCCCCTTCCAGCCTTCCCTCTCCGGCGGCGGCGGCTCCGGATACGTCAAGAACGTCACCTACGACACCTTCCACCACAACAACAACGACAACGCCATCACCATCGATCAGTGCTACGGTCAGAAGAACCAGACCATCTGCAACCAGTACCCCGTGAGTTTGTCCTTGACGGTTTGTGAGAGATGGAGATGTGGGCTAACGGCTGTAATCAGTCCAACATGACCATCAGCGACATTTACTTCAAGAACCACGATGGCACCGCCTCCAAGAAGTACGACCCTCGCGTCGGCACCCTGGTCTGCAGCAGCACGGAGGTAAGCTATCCATGACTCCGTCACCGTGACAGGCATACTCATAAATATCTAGAAATGCACCAACATCAACGCCGACAACGTCGACGTCAAGACCCCGAGCGGCAAGACGGCCCAGTGGCTGTGCACCAACCTCGATCTGCCCAACGTCAACTGCGTGAGCGCGGTGACCAAGAGCTAAAAAGCCAGTGTTGCTCGTTGACGGATGCTTTTAATTTCACGTACATACCGAGAAACTGTGTTGCCACATGAGGCTTTCTCTTCAACCCTCTGGGCGGGTTCGATAAGAAACATGACACGAGTTTCTTTTTGCCCACGCCTCGTGCACCTTTCCAAAATCTCATTTGTACATACTTAGACTTATAGATGTACATTAGAAGGGCTCTGAATTATACCAACCATCTTAGAATCACTCTACGCTACGTTCTGTGTCCAAAATTCTACAATCAAGCCGACGGCGGAACCACTGGAGGCTTGTCGAACCTCCAGACCGCCATATCCCTCTTCTCGTCGAACCGCCACACCTTCACGCTCTTCTCGCAGATCGTCACGACCTTCCCACCGCACTTCTCCGACACCCTCATGCTGCCTCGATTCTCCGCATCCACCTGCGCGATGAGATGCGTGATTTCGATGTCTTCGTCGTCGTCAGCAACACCCTCCTCCTGTTTACGAGCTGCATAAACCTCTCTCCTCGGCGCCCGGCGCGGCTGACTCCAGAACTCGTCCAATAACATCTGGACCGCGCGCGTGGCGTACCCCTTGCCCCAGCAATCGGAGCGCAGCTTGTAACCGATGGAAAGACCCCAGTGCGAAGCCCGGACCGTCTTGACGATACCGACCATCTTGGTGCCGTCGCTGTTGGGCGATGGGTAGTTCGAGGACATGACGGCGCGGTTGATGAACCACGGTTTGTTCGCGGTGTGCATGAAGGCCTTCTCCATGAGGGCTTTTGAGCTCTCGAAGCTATCGGTATGGCGCAGGGTGCTGCGAGAGAGGCGTCTGAGTTTGAGAATATTACACAAGACTATGTTGTTTTAATTTACCTCCATTGGGCTGCTTGCTCGTCGGCGCATATTTCGTGGAAGTCTTGCATGTGCTTCTCTGGCGTGAGGGGCTCCAGCCAGAGATCTGGGTTGTCTGGTTTCGATCCCATTGTCGATGGTTAACACGAGATATAATACCCAAGGACCAAGTTGTATGAGGCGAACTGTCGCTGGCCCCACGGCTTCTGGTTATTGCTGCTAGTTAAAGTCCGAAAGTAGAGATGTAGAAGTAATTCGGATAGTATAAAAACAATAAGAGGACAACAGCGTTGAGATCGGAACTAGCATTAGGTATGGAACGGTATTTGTGAGTCAGAGTTGGCTCTAACCACTTGAACCCCGAAAGTCGCAACGGTCGAAAGTCCCCCTAGTCTAGTGGCCGTGAGAAGGAACGCTTGGAGATGGAACCTCTTGACCGAGAGTTGCGGAACAATTGGAAAAGGCTATAAGGATGGAAAGAGTACAGAAAGTCGAGATGTTCCAAACCTCTCAACAATTGTGAAATCCACTTGGTATAGAGAAATGTGAGAGTTCAATGTTGGATACATTGAAACTCAAGTTGGTAGATGTCTGCCATCCCCGGAACCGCCCCTCGACGCCCCTCTATTTCCGCGACCCACCCTGGGGTAATCCTAAAATCTTCGATAAGATAAGACTTTTTTGTCTCCAAACTTCACTCACGAGAGTCACGACGCGACGACGCTTTTCCTGCAACGCATTGCCATTGCACACACGCCATGACCCGCGATGTCGGCCGCAGGTTCTAACTCGAGACCCCTGAAGTCCGCCTTCGCAAACAAGCGGAAACAGGGACCACCAGGCGACAATGGAGGCGGCAACGGCGGCGGCGGCGGCGGCGGTTGGGCGCAGAAGCGCGTCAAGATCCGCCAGGACAGAGAAATCGCCGCCCAGCAGTCCGACGCGGCCCTGAAGGACGGCGAGCTGGACCTCCAGGCCTTCCTCAACGCGCGTGAGTTCGAGATCAAGGCCCTCGAGGAGAGCATGCGGCACACCAAGGGCGAGGCTACGAGCCGCGCCTTCCAGCAGGTGCCCCGCGGCATGCGACGGCGCACGGCGAGCCACAACGCCAAGAGGGTGCCCAAGAGGCTGCGGCGGAGGGCGCTCAAGGAGATGACGGAGGATAACACCCCCGTCGTGGTCCCGAGGCGCAGGAAGCCCAAGACGACGAGGGCGAGGATCCGCGCGGAGACGGCCAAGAGGTTGGGGATCCTGGCGGCGAGGAAGAGGGCGAAGCAGCTCAAGGCGGCGAAGGAGAAGAACAAGGAGGGCGGCGCGGCGGCGGCGGCGGCGGACGGATCGAGTGCGGGGAGGGTCACGGTCACGACGAGGGCGCCGAGGCCCAAAATACGGCGGAACCAGCTCAACGAACCCCCGAAGCGGAAATCGAAGTTCAAGAAGCGCCAGATCAACAAGACGTGGCTGCCGACGCACCTGTGGCATGCGAAGCGGGCGAGGATGACCGAGCCGAAGAGCCCCCTGTGGCGGTTTGCGGTGCCCCTGACGCCGAACGAGAAGACATATCGAGCGACGCATCGCGCACAGGGAGAGAAGGGCGCCGTGGTATGGGATACCAGTTACATGAGCACTATTGGGCTGTATGGCTCTGCCAAGGGCGTAGAACAGGTGCTGCGAAAGCTTGGTGTGAGCCAGGAAAGCTGCTGGAACGACAGGGGAGCGAGGTGGAGGGCTGGGACTCGGCACTGGACTGGGTTTTTGAGCAGAGAGACCAGACACGCAACGCGGGATATCTGTCCAGCTACTATTCTCTGGAATCCCGAGCCTACGTCAGAAACCGAAAACGCGCAGCCGAGAAAGACACAGAGACAGGTGTTCCTCAGAGTCCACCCATCCGCCTTCCTTGAGGTCTTCAACGAGCTTCTGCGTCTTGTCAAGATGCAGACCCCCAGACCGTACATCGAGGATCTGCGCTTTGAGATCGGCAGCATCGAGCTCACCGGAGCAGCTTCAACAGAGACGCTCCTGGGTATCCTGCATCCCCACCATGCCAAGGAGCAGTCCAAGGAGCAGCACGCCGAAATTTTCGGAGGACTTACCAGCTTGATGAGTCCAGCAACGCTCCCGGTGAATGCCACCCTTGGGTTTTCTATAATGGACCCCCGTCTTCGATATCCTCCAAAGAAGGTCACCGCACCGGACCCGGATGATCAGACGGCACAAAACAAGTCTCTCGAATTGCTAGCGAAGTGGCCCGCAGAAGTCCACTTGAAACCCTACGGGCTTTTCAATAGGGACTCCAGGGCTTCGGCGACTCAGCTGCCGTCTCAAAAATCAATAGACAGAAGGAAAGGAGCAAGACGCCCAGGGACGGTGCTCGAAGCCTCAGACGCCGACCCGCCCATCCCGATTCTCCTGCTGGCTTCGCGCGGGGGCACTGATGCCCAAGTCCAAGGTAACTGGACACTACTTGCGCCGTGGAGGTGCATTCAGCCGATCTGGCACAGCCTTGTTCACTTTCCCTTGTCATCCGGCGGCAACCCTCGATTCTCGGGTTTGAATGAGATCAGACAGGTTGCGTTCGAGCGGAACCTGGCTTGCTTCCCTTTCGACTTCCCCGGCACCAATGCTGGTGCAGAATGGGAGCTCGAGGAGCGCGCCAAGCGGAAACGTGACTGGGAACGCCGGCCGAAGAGCAAGCGAGTCGCCTGGGAGTCGCTTGATCTCGGAGCCGGGCGTAAAGGAGAGGTGGGAGACGGCTTCGCCTGCGATCTCGAGTTCTTGTTCCGAGAAAAGACAAAGAATCAAGCGCCGCCATCGTCAGACGAGATGGACGTGGATAAACCAACCCGCGAGACAGAGCCTCCCGTAACCGCCTCGCATGGAGAAGCGCTCAAGACACTCCACCAAGTCCGAAAGGATTCTTTCAAGCAACACACCTCATCACCCGCCTCCTCACTCTTACCCACGAGATCCATCATCAACGCGAAAATCACCCTTCTCAGCCGCGGCGTAGCAACATCCTGCGCCAGAATCTACCGCCTCCCCGCACGCCCGGAACCCGTCCCGCCAGCCTCGTCGGCCGAGGTCCCCGCAACGGCCCCGCCCCCGCCAAAGTCCATCAACGGCCTGCCCGCCGACCTGCGCAGCCAGTGGCTCGCGACCCTCCCCTCCGCGCCGGCAACAACACACTCCAAGAACAACCACCATCACAAGCACCAGCGCCTGCCCCTGCCCCCGAACGCGGACATGAAGGCCCGCAAGAAGCACGTGGCCCAGATCCTCGTCAGCGCGCCGCCGCCGTCCGCGATGCCGCCGACCAAGCCGAACCAGACGGACATGAACGGGCACCCCCTCGTGCCGAACGAGGAGGACCTGATCGGGTTCGTCACGACCGGCGCCTTCTCCCTCAGCGAGGGCCGGGCGACGGCGATCGGGTGCCTGGCCGCGGAGAAGGCCGCGGAAGCGCTGCGGACGGGGGGCAAGAGGGAGGGCGGCTTGTGCGTTGTGCGGAACGCCGGGGAGAGCGTTGGTTGGATCGCGCGGTGGGAGGTGTTGTGAAGAGCTCTCTGTAACTATGTTGGTCGTTGATCGTGGCCGCAGGCGCGGGGGCCGCGCGATCTGCCCCTGCAGCCGAGATCTGCGCGCATCCCGCTGCACCTGTGAGGCGGTGACGTAGGGGCGCGCGATGTCTACTTTTGAGGTGTGCAGCTGGGGATTGAGATCGCGAGATGTCATTGCAGAGGTGAGGGAGGGAGGTAGTGATGAAGTAGAGAGGAGTGGGAAAATACCCATAAAATCAATGTTCAAAGTTTAACTAAACCGGCAACTTCTTGCCCATCATCGTCTTGTAGGTCGAAATCGTCACCACTGTCGACCTCTGGCGTCAAGGTTCCATATCGTATTAGTCACAGGCGGATGGCCTCGACTTTCTGTCACCTAGCAGCGAAGAGGAGCACCGGCACACCAACGGGGCATCGGCCGTCATCGACGAAATATTGCAATGTGTGGCAATAGATTAGACTGGACGCAAGAATGTCTCCTTTTTGCGAGGACTCAATGAGAAGAAATCCATAGATATTCAATTGTAGACAAAAACTGGCAATCCGTCTTGACAACTGCGCATCTGACTGTGAGATATCCTGCCTGGTGGTATACCGTTCTGCGTCGTGGGCTTTTGGCTCGATATCAAGAGACCGCCCGCAGATAAATCAAACAAAACTCCTTTTTATACCTCCGAGAAAACGCCGTCATTATATCCCACCCAGAGACATATCGCTCTTTCAATGCTGGTACTGTTTTGCAACGTGACAACTCAACGTTCTCCTTAATCCTCTTCACTGACCTCACTCTCTTCGGCATCGCCGCTGTTCGCGGCCTCCAGTTCCTTCTCCAGCTCAGCCTCCAGATCGTCTTCCAGAGCGTCCTCGAAGTCTGGTTCCGAGTCCATGTCCATCTGATCTGCGTCCGGCTCGGCTTCTTCCTGGTGCCGTTGCTGATTGTTGACGGGGCTGGGGAGATTGAAGTCGAAAGGCACCTCGTCGGGGTCCGACTCGCCGTCGGCGTCGTCGGCCTCGGAGTCCCGCAAGAAGTCGGAGAAGCGCCGGATGTTGATGCCCTGGGAGGGAAACGCGGGGGAGAAGTCCGTCTTCTTGTTCTTGTTCTCGTCTGGGTACTCTATCGTCAGGCCAAAGTCGTCGTCATCGTCGTCGTCCTCCTCGTCGGAGCCCGCCGCGACCTTACGCGGCTTCTCCTTCTTCGGCGGCGGTACCGCTGCTGGTTTCGGGGGCGGAGGAGGCGCGTCATTGGTCGGGAGCGCGAGCTGGATGCTGACGGGTTCCTTCTTCTTCTGTTGCGCGCGCGGCTTGGGGGCCGCTTTGGGCTTGGCAGCGGCGGCCGCCTTGCCTTTGGGCTTCGCGGGGGACTTGTCCGTCGCTGAAGAGGACGGCGGTAGTTTGGCCGGGGTCGCGGTGATGGAGGTGTCGAGCTGCTCGAACTGCTGGCGCAGGGTCTCGGGGTTGTCTGTGGACGGTGTGCGGGTGAGGTTCATGTGAAATGTCGAATCGACCTTATCGAGGATGAAGGCCTTGCGGGCTGGGTCGAAGTATAGAACATATTGGTTATCGTCCGTCGTGCGCGTGCCGGCGTAGGCGTAGGTGCCGCCGTTGCCATCTGGTACGGACAGGTCGAAGTTGGACTTGCTGCCGGGGATCTCGGGTTTTAACCTGGCGGTCGCTGGCTCTGTAGGAAGATCGGGCTTGTGGTTGTCTGTTGATCGTCGCATTATTCCGTTAGCCTCCGTACCGAACGTCGCGAAAGGGGAGAGGAAGGAAACATCGAGATGGGTTTGGGGGTCACGTACATCTAACGGCTGTAAACACGTCCTTCTGGGTGCGGCCCAGCAGGGTATCGCTCAGGATTACAGGATATTTTCCCGTCTTGGTCGGGTCGATGAGGCCATTCCCGGCCTTGGGGAGGGCCTTCTCCCTGTGGTTTGGGCGAAGAGCCATCGCGTATCCTGTGGCGTCTGTCGCGGGAGATTCAATTCGATTCGTGAGGTGATGAGAGAGGAGACGAGTCGGGAGGCCGACGATCGTACTGGGAAGTGGGGAGATGGAGCCTTCTTTAGATAGGCATGCAGTGGAAGCGGGCTAGGGGCCTCTGCTTCCGCTAAAGTCGCCTGCGAACTTTAGATTGTTCCGTGCTGTCGCGGGCGGAGTGGCCGAGACCGCAGGTGGGTTGCACCGCTAAGGCAGGTCGAGCAGGGGTCTTGGCGGGAGGGAGAGTCAAGAAACGGATGCCAGAGGATGGTAAACAAAATGATTCGAGATGCGATTTTGGGACTGGCGAAGATTGAGTCGTGCAGTTGTTAAGGTTGGTTGAAATTTTTCTGATGTGTTGAAGACGAAAAGAGGTTTGATCTGACAGTGCCCGTAGAAAGAGAAGGCCGACAATCACTGGCCTATTTTTGGTGAATGTGTACCGCCTCATTTTGCCGCCAGTGACCGTGAGACCGGCTGACGCTTGAGCGTCTTAATCAGCGACAACGACGAGCACGAGTTGCTAGAGGTGTCTAAGCCTCGTTGTCGTCCCATGGCCCAGAGACTTCATTTCTCCAGATAAAATGTCATCTGATACTCAGGTAAGTAATAAGAGCGCTCAAAGTGACGTCGGAGCTCTTACCTGAGGTACCATTTGGGAGGCTTGTGATTAGGTTCAAGACATCATGTAAACCATTACTTTTTCTACGAAACAATATGTTCGATTGAACATTAGCAGTTGCAAAAGGCCGTATTGGTGTTGTTGTCACAACATTATTGCCGTTTCGGTAACAGTTTTCGCTGGAACAATAAGACCAATCAATACCACTAAGCGAAAACAAAAGCCATTGGAAGTTTTGCATGAGTTGTGTCGAATATGTAGCAAGGAAGGCCTAGATATCGACACGGCCGCCGATAACTGACCCAACGGCTTGCTGCATCTATATCCGATATCTCGCTAGCATAGAGACAAAGGACAGTCGACTGGCCAGCTAACAAGCAGTTCTTCACGGGTAGAGCCCGCCTAACCGCAAATTACAACTGTCGCAACGGCGTTTTTGGCGTAAGTTGACTCCCATCTACCTTGCTTACCTAATGAAGATGGAGAGATAAGATTGAATTGATGCTTATCTAACGGCCGCCGCTAGCCGAGGCGGACGCCGGGTTTTACTCGGACCAGAGCTCAGGAGCACTCAAGGTGCTGGCCAGGGATCTCAGCAGGACATGGCTCCCCACATTCCTCCCCAACATCGCCCAAGCTTCCCCGCCCGTGGCCCCAGCCCAGGGAGGAGAAGCACCCATCGCTGTGCAGTGAAAACCGCCCGCAATCGCAGAGAGCTCCTCAGTGTCATCATGGCCCGCCAGGGGTAAGCGCAGACAACCTCGGATCAAGCTGTCACACAAGCTTCGGCAGAGAGCGGCAAACCGTTTCCCCTTCCACCTGAGCGAGCCAATCCAGCCAGAGACACAGCTGTACGGAAACCCTCCCGTGGAAAAATATATCTCTTATTTCTTCTCCCTGAAAAGCTTCCTCCCACATATTCTGCCATACTCGTGACCTCCATTGAGAGAGAGCTTTGAGAGACTGATTGTTGATACCCCTCCTCTGCGGTATCTCGGCTTCTTTTATCTCACCTCCCAATCAATTGACCTGCATACACCACTCCAGGCTCGCGGTCATGTCGGCGGCTGTCAACCGAGGTCTCAGGACTGCCTCCCAATCGCTGCGTCTCCAATCGCGAAGCGTCCGTCTGGCTACTCCTCTCCGCGCCGGCCTCGCCTCCACTAAGTTTGCCGCCTCTTCCACGACTCGTCCCGCCCCTCAACACTCCCACAACTTTTCAACTGCATCCGCGAGACTGAGCGCTGCACCAGCCATGGCCGAGGCACGAGAGTATGATCCTGAGATCAAGGACATCGCAAACTACGTCCAGAACTACAACGTCGATTCCGACCTTGCTGTGAGTACCCGTCTCTTGTCCTCCCACTTTAATTCCCGACGGCCTTTGAGCGACCCGCCAACGCCAGCTTTACCCCGCGTCTCAACCAGATCTCCGCCGCTAACCGCCATTCTCGCGAGAACAGTTCGACACAGCACGATGGGTTTTCCTCGACACTCTCGGTTGCGGTCTTGAGGGACTGCGCTTCAAGGAGTGCGCCAAGCTGCTGGGACCTATCGTCCCCGGCACCGTCGTGCCCAATGGCCCCAAGGTCCCCGGTACCGACTTCCAGCTGGACCCCGTCAACGCTGCCTTCAACATCGGTGCCATGATCCGCTGGCTCGACTACAATGACTGCTGGCTCGCTGCTGAGTGGGGTCACCCTTCAGACAACCTTGGCGCCATTCTCGCCGTCGCCGACTGGATCACGCGTACCAACAAGGCCGGCGGTAACCTTGCTGGCGGCAAGCAGTTCACCATTCGCGATGTTCTCGAGGGCATGATCAAGGCCCACGAGATTCAGGGGTGTCTGGCTCTCCTGAACTCTTACAACAGGGTTGGTTTGGACCACGTCGTCCTTGTTAAGGTTGCCAGCACTGCGGTCGTATCCAAGATGCTCGGCCTCAACGAGAAGCAGATCGCCGATGCCGTTACCCAGGCCTGGGTTGACGGCCAGAGCTTGAGAACTTACCGCCACTCCCCCAACACCATGTCCCGCAAGTCCTGGGCTGCCGGAGATGCTTGCCAGCGTGCTGTCAACTTGGCTCTCAAGGTATTGAAGGGCGAGCAGGGTGTCCCCACTGTCCTCTCTGCACCTGTTTGGGGTTTCTACGACGTTCTCTTCAAGGGCAAGAAGTTTGAGTTCCAGCGCCCCTATGGCAGCTACGTTATGGAGAACGTTCTCTTCAAGGTCTCCTACCCTGGTAAGCTTCACCAACTCTGACCAGAGACGGGCACAACTGATTGTGAAAAAGCCGAGTTCCACTCCCAGACTGCCGTCGAGGCTTCGTCCAAGATTCACCAGCAGCTCAAGTCCATGGGCAAGTCTGCTGCTGACATCAAGGGCGTCACCTGCCGCACACACGAGGCCTGCATTCGCATTATCGACAAGCAGTTCAAGCCCATGGACAACTTCGCCGATCGTGACCACTGCATCCAGTACATGGCCTCCGTCATGCTCGTCTTCGGCCGTCTCGAGGCTACCGACTACGTCGACGGCAGCGAGGCTGCGACGTCTCCCCTCGTCGAGTCTCTGCGCCAGAAGATCAAGTGTGTGGAGGACCCGCAGTTCACCAAGGACTACCACGACCCCGCCCTCCGAACCATCTCCAACGCATTGACGGTCGAGTTGAACGACGGCACCGTGCTCGAGGAGGTCGTTGTCGAGGCGCCGCTGGGTCACCGCTTGAGAAGAGAGGAGGCCAAGCCTGAGATCCTGAAGAAGTACAAGAGACACTTGGAGCCCCACTTCGACGCCGGCAAGGTCAAGCAGCTCGTCGATCTCGGCTTGGACCAGAAGAAGTTGGAGTCTACTCCTGTTGATGAGTATGTTGATCTGTACGTCAACAAGAACAGCAAGTTCGTTTAGGTGTAAGGATCTGAAAAGCGATGTTTTGGATACTATAGATGTTACGTCTCTACAGGATTCAGATTGGAAATTAAAGAAAGAAAGAAATATTTAGCGCTCACAAACAGAATTTCACTAGCAAAGAATAGTGCTTGTTGTGTAACCTCCATCGGGCTTGTCGCTGGCTGCCTCAATGTAGGGTTGTGCGATACGAGAATAGGAGCGGATGATCGGTCAAGGCGGCACTCCGTGGCTCGTGGCTGACGATGGCTTGCAGTGACTTGCAGAGCTCTCTCCCGACTCGGACAAGTGTTACTCTCAATGTCGAGAACTCGCGGGTCTCTGCAACACCGTCTCCCGGGATTTCAACAGAGCATGATTGGTTGAATCGTATGACAAACGATCGCCAAGCCACGTTCCCTGAGCTGGACGGAGTGACGGGGCTGGGCGGGTTCGTCCAGTGGACTGTCAGTAGATGATCCTCTGGGTACGGGGGGAACGGCTAGCTCGGTTCGCGGGTTGTTTTGAGTTTCACAGGCCAGACACTTCCGATTTCCAGCACGCCGCAGGCTTATTCAGGCGATGTGACTGCGAACATCCCGTACCCGCATGTACCGTATCGCGTTACCTAAGCCGCACTGCCTCACCTTGGCCCTCCACCGAAGCGCCACTTTAGTCCGGCCTCTCCTCCTATCGGGCTTGAACTCCAATCCGACGTCTTTGTTCGTTCTGGAAACAACATCGCCTCCTATTTTTGTTGAAATCGGATTTTTTCTTCCCTGCGGACGACCATAGACTGGACTCCTCCATCCTGTAATACCGAAAAACCATCACCGTCCGACGACATCACCATCGCGCCACCTCGAAGTCGGCTTACTCCAGCGGAATACTCAGCAGTCATGGACAGACAAACAATCATTGAGACCAACCGGTCGCTGCGCACCATCAAGAATGTACGTCTCGACACACCCGATCGTCGGTATTGTGGAAAACAGTGGAATGGTCTGAGAAAACTGGTTCGCTCCGTATGAGCCATGTTTGACGCATATTCCGCGAAACCGATGGACCCGAATGGACAGACACATTTACTAACCTTTTAAAAAGGAACTCGAGAACCTCCTCGAGAAGGGCGTAATCACCGAAGACGCCTACGATAACATCCACGCCACCCTCCCCTCCGAGACTCCTCTTCACGGTGCCGCCGCCCGCGCAGCTCCCAACGCTTCCACTCCCGTCCAGAACTCCAACCCGACCTCTCCCCCGACCAACGCTATGGCCGCCCTCAACGTCCAGCCGAACCCGTCCCCGGCGCCGCCCTCATACAACCAGACCGGGCCGCCGTCCCTCCCCTCCCGCACGCCGGAGAAGCCCATCCTCGCCCACGCCCGCGCGCTGTACCGCTACGCCGGCGCCGACGCCCGCGACGTCGCTTTCGAGCGCGACGACCGCATCGCCATCCACGAGTACATGAACGCCGACTGGTGGATGGGCCGCAACCTCCGCACCGGCCAGGAGGGCATCTTCCCCAAGACGTACGTCCTCGTCGAGCAGGATTCGGCCAAGGGCGCCTTCGCCCCCCAGCAGCCCCAGTACGCGCCCCAGCCCGCACAGTGGGCTCCCCAGCCGCAGTACGCCCAGCAGCCCGTCTACGGACAGCCGCCGCAGGGCCCGCCGCCCCAGCAGAACCCCTACAACGCCGACGCGCCCCCTCAGGCCGTCGCGAACGAGCAGACAAACGCCGAGGGCAGCGGCGGAGGCAAGGGCGCCGAGATGGGCAAGAAGTTCGGAAAGAAGCTCGGAAACGCGGCCATCTTCGGTGCTGGTGCCACCATCGGTTCCAACATCGTCAACAGCATCTTCTAGATGCCTTCATCCTGCGTTTTGGCGGTTGTAGTAGGGTGTCGTTCATTATGTCTGTGGCTCGTCGAGTCAGCCACGGCTGCATACCTACCTTTTGATGTGGGGGTATGGTAGGAGGGATAGAGCGTTTTTGTCTTCATTTTCTCGGACATGTGCTTCCTCCGCTGGAGATGCGAACATGGACCGGGCACGGCCGCTACGTCTCTTTGGCTGGGAGATTTTGTCATCATCCGAGATGGAATTCGCGCTTGGCACGCTCATTCACATACCTGGGTTTCGTTTTAATGATCATGGGATAACGGCGTTTAGTGCATATCGGGTATTTCGTTATCAAAAATCCATCTACACACACTTTGGTCTCATTTAACCCATTTCCCGCCCGCGTGACGTTTGTTGCATGATTCTCTCCGTCGACCGCCTCGATTAGGCAACACACGGCAAGTTTCACGTTAATTAGCCCAGTGTTTGAGAGAACCGCTCCGAAGGGTGTGTTCTGATTGGTGTCGGCGTGAGCAAGGGACACCGTAGGATGGGAATTCACTGTCGACAACCATCCACATGGCACGGTGGTGGTTCGCGAACCCAGATAGCCTCGGAAACCGCCACACACATACGCTTGACACAGAACACCATCACCTCTCTCACAAAACAGCCTTACACTAAAACTCCACGGTAAGTTTTAGTTAGCACCAGCTGCGCATCCGAGACGGCCCCTCCTCCCATTCAACTCCCCGTTATGTTCTTCTTTTATTACTTGTCATCGGTAACGATCCGGTCGGAGGCTGTAGATCTTCCCCTCTAAAACAAACTCGTCCGTCTCCATCCCAACCTTGGCTGCGGGATTGTGCCCCGTGGGGGAAATCGATTTCCAGAAAACTCTGTTTAAGTTCTTGCAAATGACGAAATTGGGCTGGTTAGGCGGCAACTTACATCGCCGACAACGCACATACATCCACATCGCATTACGGGGACGAGATGAGAAGGGAAGCGTATAAACATGGCTGACCACCCATCCCATCAGCTTGGGCGTATTGCTTACAACTCACCATCTCAATGCGAATTTCCCACGCACGTACGCCACGCGGGGGGACGCAGCGCAGCTGTACAGAACTTCAATCAGTACAGGAGCAATGCAGAGTTTCTGGCGGGATCATGCCTTGTTTGACCTGAGGTAAGGCAGAGAACAAGATTCGGTTTTCTCGGGTAAGGGTAGTTGACATCGACCATTCATGTGTAAAACCCGAGCACCCACACCTATACCCTATGTTTTCTCCCCCGTCCATCCACCCCAAGAGTGTCATACACGTCGCGCGTGCCGGAGACATGGATCAGCCTTGCGCTGTCCCGCCGGAATGATTTGTGGACGAAGTTCTTGATGAGGGGTCCCCTGGTCGGTGGTGCAGATATCTTTTTTATAGTTTTGGTACCGAGGCCGCGGACGAACATGTGCTGCTTTGGGGCAAAGGCGGCTTACACAGCACACCCACCCACACACCCACACAGACCTGCCTGCCTGCCTGCCTCTGTTCTCTCTATGCTATTTCCTCTCAAGGGCGGGGAGTGTGTCCGATGGGGAGCGGATGAGGCGGTTAAATCTCAGGTTGGACGATTCCTGCGTGATGACGGATGATGAAGTGAGACGAAGATACAGGCAGGCTGAGATGGCAAAGTGAAAAACACCACGTTGTTTTCGTTCAAATAAGGGATATTAACATCGTCCGGAGGCATCTTGGACTAAGCGGCAAACATCCTGTGAGAAATTGTGACATATTGGCAAAAAAGGAATGGAGCCAGGGGGATTCGAACCCCCGTCTCTCTCTCGCCTGAGTATATCGGATTTTAGGATCTAGGGAAAGAGGGCGAGAGAGGCTTTACCACTAAGCTACAGCCCCTTTTGAGTTGTCTTGTTATAGTATGAGGGCACTAACTTTGCTATAATGCCTTGCTGTTGTCTCCTCGTGGTGGCGGATAAACCGTTGAGGTTGTTTGTGGCAACTCATCTATCACGGTGCCTCTCTTGAAGACACTCGCCCGGACGTCGTGGCAAAAAATGGCAAAAAGGAATTGGAGCCAGAGGGATTCGAACCCCCGTCTCTCTCTCGCCTGAGTATGTAGGATTTTAGGATCTAGGGATAAGAGGGCGAGAGAGGCTTTACCACTAAGCTACAGCCCCTTTGAGTTGTCTTGTTATGGCAAGAAGGCTCTAACTTTGCTATTAGGCATTGCTGTTGGTGGCGGTTGAGCCGTTGAGGTTGTGGAATCTAATCCATCACGGTGTCTCTGTGTAAGACAATCACCCGGATGTCGTGGTAATAGCAGCTAATAGCGCATTCTGGGGTGTGGGTTAAAGAGCTCACCCGTCAGTATCAGATTAATTTGTCAGTATAACGAACACGAACACGCATGGGCTGGTCCGTAGCACAAAGACGAGTCACGTCTGGAGTAACAGCGTAGACAAACGTGTTGACAAAAAGAAGGTTGATTCATGTACCCTTCGCCCGCCCCATCAAGACTTGACGCGCCTGCAGTAGTTTAGAGGACACGCCGTCTTGACGAAGCGGACAAGTGGGAGACTTGAGACAAGCGTCCCGGAAACCGTACAAACGCGCGTATGTAAATGATAGGCGTCGTAAACGATCCGAATCCCCCATTCCACCAGTACCATGAACCGGACGCGAGCGTGGACATGCCTCGAATCCACCGCTCACCAACTCGCGGTGCTTCCCTCTGAAGCTGGGAGGACTTCAGACCGGACCTGAATCCTCCCTCCCATATCTCATAATACACACTTTCCGGCCCAACAACTCCCTTCCCAAAATGCCCCATATGTGCCGCCTTTTTCACTCTCTAGAGCCATGAGATGTAAAAGCCTTTCCTTCTTTCCAACCCAACCCTGACAATCTGTGATCTGTCCGTCCTTGAACCAGTTCTTGACAATTTTGCGTACGGTGGAGGGAGCGCGCGCAACGTGGTATGCTAATTCCCTTACATCGGCCTGGCAACACCAATGGGAGTACCTGGAAAAGATATCTCATCAGCACTTTGCCCCTATACACATACATCCCCTCAGACGTTCAGAGTGCCCTACCCATCTTCTCGTCTTGCCACTGCGGCCGGTCCTGGTTCCAGTACTCGTCGTCTTCGAGCGTCTTCGCGGGGATCGTGGGCTGGAGACGGCCGGCAGTCCAGGCACGGATCGGCTTGCCGTACTTGTACATGACGGGGAGAAGCATGGAAACACCGGCGAGGGCGGCAGAATAAATGCCAAAGTTCTTAATGAAGCCGAGCTGTTCGATCCAAGTCGTAACATTGAATGACATGATGAAACCAATGATGAGACGGGAGGAGGAGACGTTGACCAAGACAGGACTGTGAATGATGTTAGTAAATATTCCATGAGTCGGGCACAAGGGAGTTTTTCGATTCATCCCGAAAGAGGACTACGCACCCAGCAAATTGAGGATAACTCTCAACCAAGTATACGGCAAAGATGGTGTTGGCAGTCAAGAGACCGAAACCAATCAAGAAGACGGAAATCAGTACGACAATCGAGGGAAGCGTGCGAATGTTCTCTGCCGCGTAACCGAACAAAATCGGACCGATGATGGACGCCAGAAGAGGGAAGACCAAGCTGACCAAGTGGCCCTCGGGCTCGCGACGACCGCCGTTGCGCTTTGCGATGAAGTTGGAGATCCAATCTGCCACATAACCACCAAAGAACCAAACGAACGGTGACGCAATGACGATGGGAATGACGACGAAACCGAGTGTCTCAAATTTCCAACCAGCGGCGATAAGGACGGAAGATGCGACTTGACTGATGGCACCTTGCATCGATACAAGAATCGAGTTGATGATGATGACCCAGATGATGTTGGGGAAAACGGTGGTCTTCAGCATGTCCCAGACTGACTGCTTGGCGGCCTTCCACTCATAACCGTAGTTCATGATGCCGAACTCATCCCAGTTGGAGCGAGGTCGGAAGGCAGACTCGTCGATGCGGGGACGGGTTTCTCCAGGGCGAAGAGGGTAGACCTCCTTTCCGGCTACTTGCTGTTAGATGGTTCAGGTATGAGAGGGCTGGGTTAATCTTACCAAGCTCATCTCCGCTGCGGATCCAGCGAGTCTCAGGGACGAGGAGGATGAGGCCGATCCAAGCCAACACGCCAACACCGGAGGTGATCCAGTAGATGAAGCGCCAGCTGAGGCGGGACACGATGATGGGACTCATAATACCCAAGCTGACAATCAGGAGACCCTGCGAAGCGCCAACAGAGGCAATGGCCTTGTTGCGCTGGTGAATGAACATCATATCCTGAATAATCAGAGGAATCAAAGCCTCAACAGCACCTGCACCGAATCCCTGGAAGCAGCGAGCCGCAAGATGGCTGCCCAGGCCCTGAGAGAAGCCGGCCCAGAGACCACCAGTCCACGCGAGGAAGCCGGAGAGCAGCAACACGGGGCGACGACCGATGGCGATCGACAGCGGCACGAGCAGGTAAGAGCTGAGACCGTTGACAAGCAGCGGCACGGATGCCAGCAGGGAGACTTGCCACAGCGGCGGGCCGCCGAGACCGGCAAGAATCTTGATGGGGTCCAGTGTGATCTCGCCAGGCTTGCTCAGCGCTCCAATGTCGATCTGACTGAGAATGTGGGGGTCGATGCCGGAGTACTCGAGCACGAAGACGGGCACAAGCGCACCGACGATGAACTCGGCGGCGAGAGCAAGAGAACCAACTGTGGAAATATTAGTTTTCTGCATGAAGACGACGAGCAAGTCAAGTCACTCACAGAAGCAGAGCGCTCCGATGGAAGTCCACTTTCTCCAGTTTGGCAAGTTGAGAGGATCTGTTAGTCCGTCAAGTCAGCGCTTCCGTCGTCCTGATCGACCTTCCCTGTCCCCAAGCCCCACCATCGTAGACTGACCCTTGGGATCCGGTGTTGGCATCGGCACATATCGAATCTGCCCTCCCTCGAACAACTGCGTTGTTCCTACCACCTGGGCATCGGGGGACTCGATCCTGCGTACGCCGAGGTTCTCCGTAGACTCGGTCCAGCCGCTCTTTGCCGCCATCTTGAAGGTCCTGTCGAAGGCACTCGAGATGGGGTTTGTTCGAATATCGTCGCGTGAAAGATTGAATCCCTTTCCCAGCAACCAATGTAATGATCGTTTTGTTTTTCTAAATCATTCGCTTCGAAACCAATCGTTCTCGTATTCCTCCCGGCGGAATGTTGTTTTCTGTCGGTCTACCCAGAACAGGAAATGGCAAGTGTGATCGGAGAAGAGCTGGGAGGGGGGTTTGGAATTATAATTGATGCATGGTCTACCGCCGTGCGTGACAGACAGTTGGCAGACACGAGGGGCGAGCGCTCTGTCATAGGCCGGCCGCGGTTAGACGAGCAGTCAAATCTGAGACGAAGGCCCGATGTGTGCAACCGCGCAACTGTTTGAGCGCACGGAGCACTTGTATGGGGGAACCAGCAGGATAGACTCGAAGCATTTCCAAATTGGTCAACTCATGCGGTGATTGGGGCGCGGCAAGAGGGAAAATCATGAGTGGGTGGGCAGGATACCATCGGATCGACTTGATCCTGGTATCACATCCACGGTCAATAAACCCCCTTTTGGTAATATGTAAACCTGGTTCTTAGTTAATAAGACTCGGATAACTCAACTCTGAGGGAATGCGACCTACCTTACGACCCACGCAAACAAGAGTATGGAGTCAGAGTCGATCATCCACCCCGCCAATGCTGGGCAAAACCAAACAATCCTCGTGGACACTGGTGGCGATGACGAGAGACTAGCTGGTCACAGTCAGCAACGTAAGTGCCCGAAAGAGAAAGCTAACTCCTCGCATCAACCAACAGGAGGCACGATGACACATCTTGGCTTCAGTTTAGAGCAAGAACTGCTACCCAAAACGGGAGAAAGATACCCCATCCTTTCCTCCTCGGCGAGAGGACTGGAGACTCTGTTGATCGGCTCAACACTACAAGAGGCCCGGCCTTGCGAGAAGAATGACAAGATGGGACGGTAGAGAATGACGGCAAAGTCGACCACTTGGCCGGTCCTGTACTATGCAGTACCGCCACAATCCCACTCTTGTAAAACTTTCAAGTACGGCGAGGGTTTTGAGTTGTTGCGATGGAGGGCTGCTGAGGCCTCGAATTGGTGCGAGCTGAAACACCAACAAGATAGTCTATGCAAGGTTAGCCCTGGCCCTCCCGCCTTGAGCCTCAACGTGTCCACCCCGGTAGGTGCGGCAAGTTACTGCAGACCAACGGCAGAGCAGCGCTCGGAGAATTCCAAGACCTAGAGTTAAATTTAACAAACCGGCCACATCATGATCCCTTCCACTCACCCCATATTCCATGACTGAGGTTGTGCACCAAAGCCCCACAAGACGGCGCCGGCGCTTGTCTTGGCCTAAACGCCATGTTATCTGCAAGAGAGTCATGCCTGTTGTCGTCAGTAATGTCACGCCAAGTCTTCTTCTCACCCGTCACTGATCTTCCAAACGTGCTTCGATCCATCATTCTTTCCAGCGGAGCGTGGGCCACATTGGTCACCCGCCGCCGCCACATTCGGCCCGCTATCACAAGCTGCCGTTCATGGGATGAGCCTCGGACCAGATCTTTCGGGTTCCCCAAGCCCTCCCAGAGGAGGTAGGTGGTTGGTGCGTAAATACCATCGGGGTTGACTCGCGGATGCCGCAGTCGTCTATGTCGAGTGTGGTAATTTGCATCAATCGCTCTTTAGAGGCAACGGAATATCAAATAAGTCGTCCATTCATCTCCGACCTTGTCGCGTTCGCTAACCGGCACTATATGATCCGCCCGTCTTGTGTCATGAGATGCTCCCATCCGTCCATAATCGTAAATAAGTGCCAGGGAAAGTCGACTGCTTTCCGACATGGCGGCTCAAAGAAGACCGGTACCAAAATGCCGCTAATGCCGACGAACAAACCAATGAGTATATCCATGCCTGGTATAGTCCAATACCGCCAAACTCCTGTAAACACCTTATCCCAAGGTATCTGTGTGCAAAAAGCAAAGTATGAACGCAAAGAAAGTTCGGTGCAAAGGATGCCGTGAGCATCCAATGCAGGTGTCAATCCGCGTCGGCGGGTAAACTTAATCTTCGCTCGCCGGGGAGTCGGGAAGCGATGCCAGAATTTCGTCTTGCGTCTCCGTGTCGTCCGGCCATGTCGGCAGCTCAAGCGACGCGTACTGATTCTTGGTCTGTTCCTCGAGCTCTTTCCGGAGAATCTCAATCGCCAGTAGCCAACGCCGTTGCAACCTCTGCTTGCGGTCATGGAAAATTCTGACCAGGGTATCTTCTTCTTGCGCAAAGTCCGTTGCCAGGTTCTCTATCTCCTGCTCTTTCTTATCAGTCAGTTTCTCGAGCTCCTGCTCCTGTCGCTCCAGGAGCTCCTCCATCCGCTTAGCCTGCCGGTCTCGCAGGACATTGATCTTTGCTTGGTGCAATCGCTCCATTCCATCGCGAAGGTTGTACTGTTGCCCCAGCAAACGCAGATCTCTCTCGGTGACGACTCTTGGTGGTAGGTCCGAGTTCTGAGTTCGGCCAAGCCCGTCGCAGTAAGCCTCCATGTGCTTCAGACGGATCTTGACGCTCTTCTCGCTCTGGTCCAGGGTTGACCTCAGATCCATCTCGGCCTCGATTTGACGTTCCTCCAGGTGAGCCGCCGTTTTGGCATGGCGTTCCTTCATCTTATCGATCAGGTCTGAGTACTTGTCGGCCAGGGCTTGCTTCTTCTCGGCTTGTCGCGTCCACATGAGCCATTTCGTCTTTCGCATGTAGGCGCGGAATCGATCGAGCTCTTCCGCCATCAGCTCGTCCATCTTGGCGAACTGTGGGCTGTCTCGGGTGCGTTTCTCGGCCTCAACTTTCTCTGCTGCTTCGGCGGCGGCGGCAGCTTCTTGGGCGGCCTTCTCCGCTTCCAACTCGGCGTTCCTTGCTTCTTCCTCAATCCTCCTCCTTTCCAATTCTTCGTCGCCGTTGCAAAAGTTGGGACAGCCAACCGAGGGATCCCAGATCGCGCCGCAGATGTAGCAAAACTGAGCCTTGCATCTGCAAGTCATATGAGTGCAACCCTGGCTTAGTTCCACCAAAGTCCGGCACTTGTAACATCGCCTCCATCCAGACTTTTCGCCCATCTTCAAAACGGCCTCCAGTTCCCAGTCGGACGGACAATCCTTGCCAATTGCATGGGCGTTGCGTTTGCACATGACGCAAACTCGGGTTCGACATTTCCGACAGACAACGGCAAATGGGTGCTTCGGGTCGATCCGGTTGCGTGGGGGGATGAATTCGCCGCATGCTGTATTCGGGCAGAAGATTCTAGCTTCCCAAGGGGTGCTAAACTGTTGCACCGCCTTCAAAAACGCATGCTGCTCCTCTCTAGTAAGTATTTTCTGTATGATAGACCCGGGTATAGGCTGTGTGCAACACCGAGGTGGCATCTTGGACTCGTCCGTAGTTGCTTGCTGTATCATGATGCTGAGACACTCGGCGCAGTACGTGTGGCCGCAAGGCAAGCTGTGCAAATCGTTCGACTTGTTGAACTCGTTGCGACAACATATGCAAGAACTGCGTTGACCATTAGCAAGTGACATGTGGGAAACGGTCCAGACAGTGACCTACATGGTCGATTCCATGAGTGCTGATCTTCTTCTCCATCGAATTTTTCTGATGCCATCCTTGATGCTGAAGTAGCTCCTCCTCGTGGTGACGCTGAACAAGCTGTGTCCTGAGACGTCGGAAGTAGCTGGTGGCGATGCCTTTTGAATCTTGGGTTGATGAATGTTGGGGTCGAGCTGCGACAGGTACTTGTCGTACTGAGAGAAGGTAAGGCTCTTGGATCGCTTCCTCGCCAGCGGCTGTACGGGGACGTCGGCCGCCGCGGCAGCTGGTGGAGTCGTGTTCAAAGAAGGATGCGAGGTGAGGGTAGTGCTCGCGGAATCGCGCGAAGCGTTGGAAAATGTTCGTACATGCTGGGTCGCAGCAGTGGAAGCCCGCGACTCGGGGCTTTCCTCGCAATTCTCGGGCCTGAGTCCCGAAGTTGATATCCCCAGTGTCGTTGCCCTCGCGATCAGCTCCTCCTCGATGGCTGATTCGGTTGTTTGTGTGGACAGGCGCAGTACTTGGTCGAGATATTCTGCCTCGTCGTCCTCGGGGGACGGCAGAACAGCCGGACAAGTGGGCATGTCGGGAGTCGAGCTCGTCTGGCCGGTGAGCGAGCCCATGGCGGGTAGAGGGGAAAGGGAGATTAAAAAAGGTCCAGTCAGGGCAGCGCAAACAGAGGCATCGTGGTTCGGGGCTCGGTGTAGTTCGCAGCTCTCCGGGCCACGCCGGCCGGTCAAGCAGGTGAAGAACGCACGACTAATTGTCGGTTAATGCGCAGTGGTTTTGAAACGGCAGTTGCAAGTATTGACTTGACATCGAACGGATCGAGGGGAGCCGGAGAAAGGATGAACCCACGAGACAGGGCAACCACAACCTTTGAGAGAGGCAGCGAGGGGACAGCGGCAATGATAGGACGAGAGGGCAGCCAAGGTTTCTGCGCGACGGCGGACAAAGACAGCTGGGCAAGGAAGGCCCAAGGGCGGGAAGCACCTGGGCTGTTGTGCTGATGGTGTGTTGGGTGCAGCGCGGGGAGCGTGACTGGTGAAAGTCGGTCTTTTTTGGGGGGGGAGTTGATTTGGGGTCGGAGGACTCAGGAGCGAAAGGGGATGCGGCCTGGACCGTGGGCGTGTCTGACGGATGGAATGATGCAAGGTTTCTGGCGAAGGAGGGAGGGGGAGCTGAGCGTGTTTGTGTGGTGAGATGGGTAGACAGAGAGTCGAGTCAAAGGGCGATTGACGGCAGGGCGAAAGCGCGGTTCTTGGGGACCCTTGAGGATGACGAGGGGG
This sequence comes from Colletotrichum karsti, assembly GCF_011947395.1. Lineage (NCBI taxonomy): Eukaryota > Fungi > Ascomycota > Sordariomycetes > Glomerellales > Glomerellaceae > Colletotrichum > Colletotrichum karsti. The sequence continues at coordinate 477,646 of NW_024065907.1, forward strand.
CGACAGGCTAGCGAGGCGGGGGGGTGTGAAGAAAGGCAGCGATTTGAGTAGCAGCCGGGTATATCTGACTGCCGGAAGATGAGTGGCAGCCAGAAAGAAACACGTTCAACGTCCAGACCAAACGGAACTGTTTTTGGAAGTGGAAGTTGAATCGGTTCGGGCGTGACGAACAAGTGGAAAGGTGGGAGTGAGTGGTGAAGGAAGCAAATGATCAACAAGCGCTGGAAGGGAGGAGGAAATAAGGCCAGGAACGGCCAGGATAGGGTACGGGTGCAGAGCAGCCGGGTGGGTATTGCGGTCGTCGGTCTCCTAGGTTGGTTTTTTTTTTTTCTTGCTTATTGTTTTGGGTGATTCTTTTTGGTCAAGTCCAAGGAAGCGCCGGGTGGAAGCGGGACGTGGTTGTGAATTTTGATGGAAATCCTTGGACGTTGGGTTGGGCCTAGAAGCTGGAGACTGAGGATTCGCAGGAACTCTGGCAGGAAAAAGCAAGTGCAAGGGTTTGGGTCTGGTTTGAAGTGATGGAACCAGTGAAAAGGTGACAACGAGGGTGACGAGACGAGAGCGTGATCTTCCAGGCTGTCAAACCAGCAGCAGCAGCAGTAGCTGTGGCAGTAGCAGCGACGGGAGTGACAAAGATGGCAAGTTAGGTAGGGCGGCTGAGGATGATGAACTGAGAGCCAGACACCAGGCTTCCACCACCAAGTGAGCCACAGGATTGGTCTGGTTTGGTCAAGATTGAAAAAGGTCCCTCCGATGGACTTTTGGGATTGGCGTTTGCTGCTGCTGGCGCCATATCTGATGACCTGATTTCCATTTCCTGCATAGCCGGCCAGACGGGCTCAGTGGCGGCACCAGCCAATGGGTCCTGGCGCAGCGCCGTAAGATACGCGATCTACCTAACTAGGTACCTCAAGTACTTGAGGAACCAGGTGGGGTTAAGATGTATCTTCTCACGGGGTGGACATGGGAAAGATACATCGTCGTATTCCACCAGGGAGACATCGGCGATAGCAGCTACGTCCGGTACGTACCGAGTCGTGAACTACCGTCCTCTTTCAATTAGCTGAGGGATACTCTGTACTGAGGTGAGATGAAATGCTCACAGATGCCAGCGCCTTCCTTGCTTCGTTCGAGTCGGCACGAAATGAAGTTGTTGCAAACATGCAAAAGGTAGGTAGATTTGCATCTTATGCTTGACTCCTTCTATCCGTCTATCTCGCCGATTCACTTTCCTGTCTCTACACCTCTCATGTCCAAAATAAAGTGTTAGTTACAAACGAACATCATCAATGTAACCTTCCTCGGACGTCGACCTGAATTTTAGCCGCCGACGGTGGGCCAATCTTTACTGCCCCTACACCAACTTTTCTGGGTATCGCGGGAAGCTGCCGATAACACGACGGCCTGTCCGATTCCAGTTGGTCTTTCCCGTCCACCATTCCCCATCAGATCCTTGGGGGCCATCACCACCTACCTTACCCTTATTATGGACAGTACAGAGTATCGTATCCCCTGCCACGGACACAGAGTCGCCCGGCGGTGAAGGAACACCATGTCCGTTGTCTCCAGCGCCAGACTCGACCTTCAAGCATCGTCAACCTGATTCGTTTGCATCCCGCGTCACCTGGTCTACCCTCTTTTCCCTGGTCCTTGCTATCCCCCCATCCTTTATCGTCATTGTTGTCTCGCCTGTTGCTTCCTGACAACACATCAAGACCTTGTCCCAGCCCCATGCAGCTCCTCCCGCACGGATTGAAGCGATCAGCCCAGGTAGGTAATTCCCGAATTCCTTCGGTTACTGACGTCCGGTCTACTATAGTACCCTCAAACAAAAGTTATCAGTAACAGTCTCCAAACCCAGCGAGAGTGCATCTCATCCTTCGATGCAACAGTCAAAGAGCATCCTGTCGAGGGCTCTGACTTGAACAATGACCAGACTACGTAAACATCAGCCCACTTCTCCAACATAACCCCATCCCGGTCCCGCGCGGCCGGGATCTAGCTATATGCCAGGCAGGTAGCTAAGCCTCATCTCTCATCTCTATTTTCTGTTTCCCATCGACGGATGTCCGCATACAAACCAAGCCAATATTCACGGCTGCTTAAATTGCAGCTTGCTTCCGACGATTAGCAATTGGCTTGTTTTCTTGACATTTGAGAGGAAATTCCCATCACTCATCAGCCTAGCAACGACACCGTTCAACGGCCAATCGACTCCTCGTATCCGGACGCTGGCGCATTGTCTTTGAGTCTTCAGCTCTCAAAAGATACATGAACGCTACCGGCTTTCGAAACTTACATCTTATCATCTACTCGCCACTTTAGCTTTGGCAACGTCCGTGAGACCTACCTATAGGATCGATAATAAGGTCAGCCGATGGCCTAAGCTCCTTCAATCTGTTGCGAACTGCGACATTCGATACACAGCTCCCATCTCCTTCTGAAAGAACGCCGTCTTGACTCAGGGGCTAGATCCGCAACCCCGCAAATCGCCCAATATGCGCAGAATTCCCCAACTTTTAGGTTCCCGCGAAGTCTGTGAATTCCAATCTTTCTCCAGGCTCCGCATGGTCGAATCGGGACCTGAACTTGCCTCTTCGAGTTCACTAGTGGGGCACGTCCCGCCCCCGGCCCCACGTTCGCCGATGTGTCCCCGCCTGTCACACTGCACCTCCGTACCGATTTGTGGAGCGCCGTTGGTTGTGGTCTAGATTCACCACAACTCCATACTATTGTCTTCCCGCCTGGCGAACTCCCGCCTGGGCATGAATGATTCGCATCCTTCGATTCGAAACTATCGAGATTTGCCCCGTGCGCTTATCTATGACCACCTACGACCACCCTTGGCAATGTTGCTAGCCAGGCGGACCGATGCTCTATCGAGAACGGTGAGGCTTCCTGCGACGGTCCAACTTCTAGTATTGCGATCCCAGTTGCCTCTCTGTCGACTTACGACTTCATTTCAAATTGCAGAACGTTGTCTGCAACTTATTCAAGAACTTAAACTCTGTACTTGGAAGGTCAGTAGCTGGTGCAGTCGGACAGGCCACGGCGCAACGAAGGCCGAATCAGAGGAGGTCTGCAATGGTCTTGGGGGCCATACGCATAATTCATGGAGCTCTGCTACCCACGGAGCAGTTATCCCAGCCTTGGGCAAAGCATGCGACATATGCAAAGAGGCAGAATATCGCCTTCAACTGCCCGAAACCGCCGGGCTTCGTCGAGATAAACATCAGAGGGGAAAAGGCAAAATAGCCGCGCGGGAAGAAAACGGATTACTATACCTCGTAATCCGTTTAGGTTTTCTTCACTGTACCAAAAGCAAAGATCCAATCCTATTCCCCACGAACCACCACATCGACTCGGCGCCTTCGCTCTCGCATCCAAACCGACATACGAACAGCCCATGACACTTTCTGAAGCGACGATTAGCCGATTTCACGCGGCATGGTGCCGTCCTGGACGGCCTGATCAAATTTGACTTTCGTCGTTATGCCCAGCACGAGCCCCCCTTGGCTGGCGAACCAGAGAGAACTACAGACGATGATGCCCGTCAAACAGGGTCATCGTAGGACTTGCATATGCAGCAGGACAGCGCCCACACCCCAAAAATATAACCAGTTCGACCAGGTAGAGCCAGGTCGCTGAGATGTCGTTCTTGTTTTCTGGACCGCGGCCCGCCTGGACGGAAGGATTACCTTCATGACCCATCCTCGTGACGACAGCAGGGCCATGTTTGTCATCGACGATTATCACCATGCGCCGATGAGTTCTCGATAAAGAATGGGAAGTTCAGTAATCGCATCTCGATCCAGCGTTCGGTGCTGGCTGCTGTTCCCACCCTGGGTTTCTGTTCTGTACAGGCCACACGGTTCTCGACACAACACATCTAGTATCACTATATACGGATGGCATAAACGGCTCGAGATGTTAACACACCGCCTCGCCAACGTCAATGTCACAAACCTCCGTTTCTTGGCCGCCGGCCGCGGCCAGTCAAGATCTTCATTTGACCGCCGGCGTGGCGAGTCAGTCGAGCGCGATGCACCACTCACAGCGGCCCCAGGATTGACGTCCTTTCTTTTCCTGCCTCAGCATGCGTGAGCTTAACCAGACCACTCGGCCGGCGAGGCGGCCTTGACGTGACTCCGAGAACACTCGTCCCCGTCCCGCGCCCTGGACTCGCCGATGCAAGCCAATATCTCAACGCATCACTTGGCACTTCCAACTCCAAAGGTCAGTCTAACCCAGCCTCGGTATGGCGCCTCGTCTGTTGTGGCCCATGTCTCACCCGAGCGCCGCCGCCGGTCTTGTCTTGCCTTGGGAAACATTTGAAATTAAAACACACAAGAAATAACGACATTCCGGGGAACCGGACAAACACCCGGGAAAACGGAACTCCGTCGGAAAAATGCTCCGTTGTTGGGAAACGCACAAAGAACCTTCAACGAAAAGAACCTTTAACGAGCGTAAGGCGTTTCTTCATCCTCTTCTTTTGTCTCTGTTTTCTTTCTTTCTTCAGACCAGGTACTAGCCAGCCATCTTTGCTGCTTAAATGGTCTAATCCGAGTCGGGATAACAGTCGACGTTTCCGGCCACCCTCGCATAATCGTCGTCAAAGGAAAACCAGCCAGTCGGCTTTGAGCCTGCTCGTCTGCTTAGTCGTAAAATCGCCACTCACTCATACGTGTTAGGGAGCTGTAGAGCGTGGTCACCGAGGCCGGTGGGAGAGATCAGGCGAACGACCGCCTTCTCGACTTGTCGAATAGACCCCCCCTCATCGATCCACTTTCCTCGAAAGACTTCCTTCCTCGTGTGCCAGAACCCGCGGGATACTGAATTTCGATTTCCCCAAGTACATCTGATCTTGGACATCCATTACCACACACACCCTCCTCCCTCGTCTTCCTCCGATCTTGGGACGATACCGAGCCAAGTTGGTAGGTCATCAGCCTTTCGAATTCCGTTTGATCTGCGCCACATAGCAAATCCGAGCAACGGGGCGGCGTCGAGTTAAAATCAGTTGACTACGAAGGCAAGAAGAATATCAGACGTCGGATCACGTTCGATAAAAAACAGCCTTTATCCGAGAATTTCTTCTTTCGTTCTATTTGAGGGGGTATACTTTGATAAGTTTAAGCAAGAAAATAGTCCGTGCTACCTTTCCAGGCTTTTTTTCGCACTGGAAAAAAAGAACTCCGTACAATGAGATGAGAAGATCGTCATGGGGTTTCAAAGTATGTGCAGTACAATACAGCGGTGATGTACAAAGATTTTACAGAAGCCGAGAGGCAAGGCGAGATATTCGGGGCGTAGGCGGGTGGACGGTGGGGAGAACGTATTGGGCGTCCCTTCGCCTCTTTGAACGCCTCCGTTTCCTTGGCCCATTAGTCGAGAAACTGTTTCGCCCCTCCTTCTTCCGGAACGCCGTGGCCCATTCCTGTCGAAAAGACTTGTCTGCGCCGCGATTCCGATTCCTTTGAGGCGAGAAAGAGAGCCCTTCTATTTTTTCTTTATGTGTCTGGTGTCGGCTCTGGTAAACGTCGGCTCGCGCTCACGCGCAGAATTTCTGACCACGGTAGTGTGTAAAATGGAAAATGAGAAAGAGAGAGCGAAGCGGGAAACTAGGTCCTCACGCCCCATTTCAGAACCACTTCTTGCCCGAAGACTTGGAGCTGGCGGCGGCCGCGGCGGCGGCCTTCTGGTTCGTGACGCGCCTGAACTTCTCGCGGTTCCGGGCCTCGAGCATGCCGGAGGCGCCGTCGTCCTGGAACCAGTGCTGGCTACCGCCGCGGTTGGCGATGCCGCCGGTCGTGTTGCGGGTGGTCAGGGGCCCGCGCTCGTCGAACATCATCTTGACGCGCTGGACCTTGCGCAGCTTGACGAGGCCGTACCAGCAGACGAGGAGGGAGAAGCCGACGGACATGGCGGTGACGCCGGCGAAGCCCCAGTGGGTCTCCTCGATGAAGTTCTCGAGGTTCATGCCGTAGAGGCCGGCGAGGAAGGTGCCCATGGCCAGGCCGAGGGTGCCGACGCTGAACTTGAGGTCGAGAAGCATGAGAGAGTTGCGGTTCGCGTCGAGGATGGCGCGGATGCTGTTGAGATGTTCAGAACCTGCCGTTAGGGGTGAAAGAGGGGAGGGGGGGTTCGACTTACATCTCCTCGGTGTTGCGGATGCTGGACACCAAGTTCTGGGCCTCCTGGACGATTTCGTCGCACAGCTTGTTGTACGACTCCAGCAGCAGCTCGACCTCGGTGTGGTCATCGACGCCGCGGTAGAGGTCATGCGCCTTCTCGGTGAGATACATGGCCGCGAGATCGTCGTCCGCCTCGAGCAGCTCTTCGATGGCATCCCGCACGAGCTTGGCCTTCTGCTCAAATGTGCTCACACGCTTGGACAGGATGAGGAGGATACGCAGCTTGTGCCTGTCGATGTCGTCCTCGAGCTCGCTCAGCACGCGGATGACGGGGTCCCTGACCGACTCGAAGTCGGCCTCGAGCTCGGACGTGACGGATGTCAGCACGGCTTCGAGGGCGCGGAACTCGTAGGGCAGGCCGCTGACGCCGCCCGGCACGTTCTTCTGCTTCAGCTTGCCCTGCAGGTCGTACATGAAGGCGGACTGCGGGTAGGACGTCTTGGAGCCGTAGACGTCGAAGAGCAGCACGCGGTCCTTCTTGATCAGGACTTTCAAGTGCAGCAGGTTGAGCAGAATCGCCGACTGTCGGACCAGGATGTGAGGGAGGTTGGAAGAGTCGATCTTTCGCAGATCACGGGGTAGCAGGCCGTACTATAGCACATGCTCGTCAGCATTCCGAGAAACCTCAGCCTTGTAGTAGTCGCGTTGCTGACCTTTGCGATGAGCTCCGTCTTCTTGAATTCTCCGTCCACCAGGATCACCTCTCCGTGCTCGTCCACCTCGGTACATCGCAGGCGCGGCTCCAGCGCGGCCTTGGCGGTGAGTATGCGCCGGCTGTTGAACATGGAACCAGCCTCGCCATCATCGTGCACAGGGAGGTCGTTGGGCTGCAGTGGCTTGGTCCCTCCCCTGACCCTCATCCCCCAAAGCCTTTCCTTCCATGATTTGCGCGGCGTAGACGAGTCGTCGTTGCAGGCATCTCGCTTAATGCACGTCGAGCTGAAGAGTGCGACGGCTGCGCCGCTGCGTCTGCGGCTGACCCGGGCGGTGGCGGGCTCGGAACTGAGGGGCGAGTTTCGCAGGAGGTCCGGTCTCTTGCAAGTCGTCGAGGTGGAAACGGTTCTCGTCCCAAGCCTCGCGGTCCTCCTCGCAAAGCACTGGTGATGCTGGGCAGCAGGCCGGGGTTGGCCGGACCGAAGGGCGCACCGGCCCGGGTTGAAGAACGACGGCGTCTCCGTTTGCGATCGCAGGAATCGTAGCAGGCTCGTCGAGGGCACGGGATTGGACAACGTCGGAGGCATCACGGTGACCGGCGGATCACGCACGCTTTCCTCGTTGGGAAATGTGAGGCCGCTTCGTGTGGTGGTTGATGTGTATCGCAATCCGCGATTCGTAGGGCGGCGTGAGCTCGGTGCTGCCAACAACTTTTTTTTGGCCCGTTTTACCGCGCAAATGTCGACGTCTCCTCGTCCTCGGGTCGAGGTGCACGGGCCAGGTGTCTACGCACCGTTTTTGACATCATCGCACACTGTTATCGCACTGTCCAAACCCACATATGGAAATCTCGACGGACCCTCATCAGTCACCAAAATCTTTCCGGCATCCCTCAGTGGATGGAGAGCGGGTTTTCAAAGCATACAATACAGCAAACATGGTGGATTTCTGATTTGTGAACGCGACACAATTTTCCGACCTTTATCCTTCGTTTTTCGATTGCCGATTTGGTTTGGGGTGTTGGTGGGCAGTATCGGCGCTTAAGGTTTCTCACTTACACCATTCTTACCTCAGCTTCGGCCGTCTCTTGAACCATTCTCAATGACCCCTCCCCTCGTTCGGCGTTGTAAGTTCGGCACTTCATCGAGCCTCCGGTTTCCCGTCATGCGACGCCAGAATTGACAGTGTCTCAGGACACTTCCTGTCGGAAAAAAGAAGAAAGAGAAGGAAGAGAGAAGAAGCGGCGGAATCGGCGCCCCCGTATGATGAAGTTGACTCCGATCAAAGTCAGAGGCAAACGAGGCAAGGCCGCGTCGTCCTCCTCAACACCGAAACCAGCAACCCAGAAAGGAAAGTCACGGCTCGCGACACGGCTCATCGCCAAACGCACATCCCTGGTCGAGAGCTCGTTCCCGATCGAAATCCTTGAACGCATATTCCTCTTCAGCGAGAACCTCAACTTTGCCCGTGCCAGTCCCGCCCTCGGGCGAGCCCTCTCGGGTCGATCGACTCTTATTAATCTCATAATTAATGCTTTTCATCCCACGTGGGACTGCTGGTTTGGCGTCGACAGACACACGATCAAGACGGTCTTGAAGCGCGGCGCGACCAGTCCGTCGACGTCTCTCAGGAGTTATGACAAGTTCCCCGAGCTCTTCCCTGGAGATCCCGAATTTCAAGTAAGTATTTTCAGCCCTTCCATGACCGAAGGTCATGTTCCTAACCATGCATCAGTCTTCTGTTTTGGCCAGCTCGTGGATCAGCGTAGACCTCATCTTCGAAGCCCGCAAGGTCTGGGCTTGGCGCTTCGCGCGCGACAGGTGGTACTCTCATTCACATGTAGGCCCCAAGGATGTGGACTCAGATCAGAGCACCGTCCTGAACACACCTCACGATCGAGGAGGTGGATTCGGCCATTTTGACTCGAGGGACTGTTTTGAGTATGACTGGCTTCTGTACGGCCTCGACGGCGCGAAACCGACCGTCGACTTTTACGTCGATGTCCACCCCAAAACTACCATCCCGGACGACCTTGTCACCGGGCCGTGGACAACTGAGCAGCAGAGATTACTTTTCTGGTTGAGGAGAGGCGGTGCGCGAATTCAACCCGAATCGCAAACGTGGGAGGTGAGTTGGCTTAATACACCGCCAAAGACTTACGTACTGACGTTTATGAACAGACTCTTCGGATGGGCTTGCAGAATGCCGTTACCCACCGAAATCCGGGAAACCTGGACGGCCGTCTCATCCAGATGCTCCTCCTCTTGGACGACTTCTTCCCCACGCACGCCCTCGACGAGAACCAGTCCCTGTGGCCTCTCGACGTCCTGGAAGAAGAGCACGACAAGGTGGAAAGGCTCGTCAGCGCCAGGGAGCGCAGCAAAGCCGGGCCGCTGTACGAGCTCACCGAGCTCGAAAGACGCATGTTCGACTACCACCGCCGCGAAGTCGACCTCCTGACGTCGCGGTTAAGTCGCTACGACCGCGTGGCACCTCACTCTATGGTGGCCGTGGGACTCGTCCCTCCGCCGAGAAATCATTAACTGGGAAGGAGGATGGGGGAAGATGCTAATGCTGCGTATGGCCGCGCGCGAGTGTAAAAAATAGCCGCACTGTAAATGTCTCCAGAATCTGTCTGTCATACAGACCTGGCCAGAGTAATGTAATTAGTGAAGGGGAGGCGGTCGGTACAAAAGTTCTGATATGGGCGCATCTGTTGCGCAACCGTGGGAGGCGATCGGTACGGAGACTGGAAGCTGTTGGACACGTTGGGGCGGCGGCGCTTTCATGGATGATACCACGCGAGTGCTTTGATTATGTTCATGAATGGAGTCGAATTCGTCGTGTCGCCTCCGTTATTCATGAATGTTACTGTCGAACCTTGGACTCCTGGCTCTGAGATTTTACTGCTTTTCAATATTTAACATTAAAGGCCTCACATGGCGACGAGCGTTTGAACCGCACCCTCCAGAGAATCCAGGCGGCATTATGGGAATCATCTCGAGGGAATGGCTTTTAGCTTCGCTTCAAGTGTGTTCACATTGAGATAATATGAAGACAATTCGAACGCTTGCTGGATATGTTGAACCAGCTCGCTCGATGGTAACCAGCTCAGATCTCAGTCCATCTATTCCGGCCCGGACCAAACGCAACGTGTGATAATCGAACATCTACTCAGACACCACCATTCCCCAACTCACAACTTCGACTTGGGCTCCTCCTTCTCAGCGTCCTCCTCCTGCTTCAACCGCACGACGCCCTATACCAAAACGTTAGCCGCAAACTCACCCAGAATCACGATGTGAACGTCACTTACCTCCTGCACACAAGTCGCCAAAAGCGTCCCGTCCCCGCCAAAGATCTTCTGAATCACAACACCCCTCCCCTCCCCGCTCCACGGGCTCTCCATCTCTGTGAACATCCACTCGTCCGCCCTCACCCTCCTCGGCTCGTGGAAGTAAATCGAGTGGTCCAGGCTGACCATCATCCCCAGGTGCGGCCTCGTCTTCCAGTACTCCACCCCGCCCTCCGTGTTGCCCTCGAACTCGTTCAGCCGCTCCACCTGCTCCTTCAGCTCCGGCGGCAAGTCATCGAACTCCTCGGGCTTGAACGGGAACCGCCACAACTTGTGGATCCGCCCGACCGTCCCGATGAAGTAGCTATCCGACATGTACGCCAGCGCGTTCAGGTGCGCCTGGTGTCCCCCGCTCACGCTGATCTTCCCCCGCGCGCGCACCCAGTTCCGGCTCTTCATCTCGTGCGGCTCCGCGTCCTTGCCGCCGACCAGCGAGATCCGGTACGTCTGGAACGGCGAGTGCGTCGACCATTCGGGCTCGCCCTTCCAGTCGCCCGGCGGCGGGCGCACGCCCTCGGGCAGCGGCGCCGCGTGGCGCACCTGCTTCTCGCCGCCGGACCCTTCCTTGACGAACGAGACGGTCGTCGTGAAGATGCACCGGCCGCGCTGGCGCGCCTGCACGGTGCGGGTGGCGAAGGAGCGGCCGTCGCGCACGCGCTCGACGTGGAACAGGATCGGGATCTCGGAGGAGCCGGCGAGCAGGAAGTAGCAGTGGCACGAGTGGACGAAGAAGTCGTTGGGCACAGTCTTCTGGGCCGAGGCGAGGCACTGCGCGATCACGGCGCCCCCGAAGATGCCGCGCGCGCCCGGCGGGTGCCAGGGTTGGCGGGTGTTTGTGAAGATGTCCTTATCAAAGGGGAGATGTCAGTTTTCGCGGTGTTTGCTTTCATCGTCTGCGATGTGAGATGAGTTTACTCACCGGCCCCAAGACGCCCAGCTCTGTCACCTCCAGCACGTTCTCAATCGGAGATTTGTTAGGGTCCTCCGGCGGAGGCCGCATAATAGTTGATCTCCCAGCAGCCATGATGTCGTGTGCTTCTCCTAGTTCTTCTAAGCCCGTTTGCTGTGCGGTGCCGTCGTCTATGTCTTGAATGAGAGAAGCCGGTCCAACGCCGCCAACCTGACCGAAAATAGAACCGTCTCTCTAAAGCCGCGTGGCGTTTCGCGTCTCAAATAACCTGTCTCTGTAAAAGCCAATGAACTTGGACCTAAATCGATTGATGAGTGAGAGATGGATGAGATGAATGAGATTCAAACAAATGTCAGAAACGCCAGATGAGAGATCCCGCGAATCTGGGTCACAGGGGACATTCGTGCAGGAGGTCCCCTAATTATGTAGCATCGATAGAGGGTAACCGTGACGTTTGGGGCGAACTGCCGAGGTCCAAAGTGGAGAAGGAAACTGTCACTGGCTGCCGGTCCCTCCTTTAAAGCAAGGTACCCGTACCCGTATTAAAGTGCTAGAGGCAAGCAAGCGCAGCCGGTCCGGGATTCGGTGAACGGTAATCATTTAATCTCGAGTGCACGCACCCTCACCGTCCCGAGTCCCGACGGCATCACAAGCTTCTTGGCAGCTGCGTGTGTGACCCTCTCTGCTGTATTGATAGGTAGGTGAGTGCGAAGAAGGACGACTCTGATTGTCACATAGCACTCGGCAGCATATGAGACGGCAGCGCAGATCACATAAATCCATCCGAACGATGTGGTAGAAGAAGAGCAGAGTTTGAGAACACGAATCTTCCAGAATTGTTGCCGAATGCGAGCGATTGCTTATTTCAATACCTTTGATACTATCCACGATACACTATCGAGCCAGGGCAGGTTACCACTTCGAAACATTCCACAGAATGCGACTCGCGCCTTCCGACAGCTGCAGGCTCGGAATCCTTTGTTTCTTAACCAACGACTTCGAAACACTCTCCTCTGCGATCTCCTAGTCCGCGTTCTCGAAGATGGGCTCCAATCCGTCCCATGCCTTGTTCGGGTCGCCCTCTGGTCCTGCCTGTTCTCTCTGCTTCCAGTACTTCCCGTTAAACTTCCAGTACGGCTCGCCTGTAATCTCGCAAGTCGCCTTCTCGAACCACGCCGGACGGAACTCGACGCCATTCTCCTCACGTCGTCTCCTGCGAGTACGCTGTGCCTCCTCCAGTCTGTTTTTCTCCTCAGCCGCGAAGTCGTACTCGCCGTCCTCCATGGCGCGCTGGTCTGGCCGCAGACGCGAGTCGGTAGGCGGGATCCATGGGCGGAGCTTGTCATCAATGTGGTTGAAGGTGAGGACGAATGGGGTGAGGTTGAAAGGAATGTTGGGTGGGCGAGGGTTGGCTTGCCAGATGAGGAACGCCCGGTTAGGGTCAGAAGAGATGCCCTTGTGAACGGACGCCGAGTCGCCGGGATCCTCGACCGTCGCCTCGTACCCAGGGGTCAGACGAGCATACAGCTTCGAATTCCATCTACCGCCCAAGCTGTACCGTACTCGGCCGTCGGCGTCGAGCACCTTGCCGGTAATCTTGTACGCGCTGGATGCCTTCCAACCGCGCGCCTGGAACTCCACCTGACACACCTCACCTGTCGTGTGGTTCTTGACCTCCATGGGACCGTAGTTGTCCACAGTAGGATTACCAGTAATAATGCCGATGACAGATGATGTGACCTTCTTCCATGTGTAAAAGTCCTCCTTGCCTCCGGCCGTAGGTCGCAGTTTCAAGAACCAAGTTCCAAGAGGGTTGATGTCAAAGGACTTTCCGTAAAACTTGGACTTGACAGCCGATTCACCGTAGTACGTCCACTTCGGAGACTCGGCCCACGCAGCACCAACAGGCGGGTGGTGGCTGACCTGCTCAATGAAGAAGCGGTAGTTCTTGTCGGGACGAACGTATTCAAACGTCTCTCCCAGTAGCGGGTTGAAGGGCTTGGCGACACGTCCGATGGTGGAGGCGTACTCACTGGCAGCAAAAGCCGCCACGTAGATGAGACGTTCAATGGAGTCCGATCGTTCAGCGGCTTGATCCAGCAGGTCGGCGTACTCCATATCCTCACCGGCACGGTACAGAAGTGAGGTCGGTTCGTTGAAGGATACTGGAAGAGTCATCTTCGTCATGTCCTTGCCAATCATTGACTTCAGAATACCCTGCAGTGTGTTAGCTTGGAATGTGTGGTAAATCTCCGAAGTAAACTCACCCAAAGCGAAATCTTTGGCCTGTCATCGGCGTCCATCTTGAGCCTCGTTCTGATACCGTTTTCGTAGCCCTTGAATGAACTGCTGATGTCCATGCCGCCGGAGACAACGAGCTGCTGCTGCTTTTCCTCCTCCTGGGGTGATCCGACAGCTTCAGATGGAGGCAGCTCACTGACTTCGACCTCGCCCGCATCCACGGCATCAAAGAACTCTTCTTCATCCTCCGATTCAGAGTCGGAAAGTTCAATCTGGCCAAGCGCCGTCTTCTTCTTGGACAAACCCCTGTCAGGGGATTTGGGCGGGATTTCAAGATCGTCGTCGGCTCCCACTGCTGCCTCAACAGTTGTCGTGCCGTCGACCTGGCCTTCTTTCTGATTCGCGCCGATAGGCGACTCGCTCATAACCTCGCGGAGAGCGCGCTTGGCAGCCTTGCGCTTCTGCTCAGCCTGGTCGACGCGCTCCTCAAGAATCTCTTGTTCCTTGGCAACCTTAGCCATGCTTTCCTCCCACATGCGACGCATATCGGTCTCACGTTCCAGCCGGTACTGCCAGTACGCATCGCGGTCCTTGGAAATTCGCATGAGATCTCCAACAAGTCCCGTCAAGCTTCTAACAGCGGCGTCGTAGGTTGCAAGGGCTTGAGCGACCTTCGGGTCAGAAACGGTGGTTGTAGGGTTCTTTGAGGCCTCGGAGAGCATTGCCGCATTGACGGCAGAAATAGTGTCAAGCTGGAGCTTGGCGGACTGAGCAGTGATATTGAACGCATCTTTGCTGACTGTAGGCTCCTCGCGGCTGCTGACATCCTCAAACTCATCGTCTTCATCGTCATCCGGATCGTGGTGACCATTTCCAGCAGCTCTTGACATGCCAGCATCCGTGGCAGCGTCGGCGAAGTCGTCGTCATTACTAGCAATAGTGCTAGCACCGGCGAAGTCGCTCTTCGGTACAGACATCTTAGTGTGCGATTGGGTTCTTGGAATCTGCACACTGCTACGCCTGGTGTCGGCCATGCTGGCGCTCTCACTGGGCGCGTCGTTGATCGAGTGCTCCGGCGACTTTCCAGCCTGTTCAGCCTTTGCTTGCCTCAAGAGCTCGGCACCGCGGGCGCGTTGGCGCTCCTCTTCCTTAGCTTGATCCTTAGTCCATTGGATAGAGTTGTTCAGGGCCCAGAACCAGCGCTTGGCCTCGACTTCATGGTTGGCCTTCAAGGTGTACTTCACGGATGACTTTCCGATAATCTCGAACTTTGTCTTTTCGTCGGCGCTCATGTGAAGTTTGGCGATACGGGTGTTGATGGCGCCACGGCAAGCTGAACCGGCGTCATCCTGGTGCTTGTAGTAGCTTAGGACACCATCCTCAAGAACGAACCAACGAAGCTGGTATCCCTTGCGGTAATTGGTCCACTTCTTCAGGTATCCCTTCATCTCACGGGCCTCGCGACCCGCGACCGGGTCTCCAGAGGCAACAGCTCCAGCGCCTTGCGATGCCGCCTGGCCGAGGACGGCCTTCTCTTGAATGCCTCTCTGGGCGGCGACGGCGGCGGGAGAGCGCTTGAGCATAGCCCTGGTAACGTCGTCTTTTGTCACATCCTGTGGCAGCTTTCCCTTGCGATCTCTGCGGAAGGGATCCGCGCCATGCAGCAGCAGTACCTGGATCAGCTGTGTATTCTTCTTGCGCGCAGCTTCGTGAAGCAGGGTTCCGCCAGCCTGGACTGTGGTTGGCTCGGTCGCAAACTCGGTGCTGTTGATGTCGAGGATCTGTTTGAGGCGGGGCTCCTCCAGGACTGTCTCCAACGCCTTGTAGTCGTTCTGGGCAATCAGACTCTGGATTTGCCTGACCTTGTTTTCGGCGAACAGCGAGCGCGAGAGCTGCAGTTGCTGGAAGATGTCGGGGTTTCGGGCGACGTCGATCGGAAGTTGGCCTTTATAGTTGGCGACGGCGTCGTTGATGTCCTTCTGCTCGAGCAGAAGCTTGACAACCTGAGTTCGGCCCTGGATGGCAGCGACGTGCAGCGGGGTATTGCCATCCTTATCTCTCGCGTTGACATCGAGGATGCCCGCGCCGTCGGACAGGACGTACTCGACGACCTGGAACTCGGCGCATTGAATCGCAAGATGCAGCACGGTGGTGTCGTCGAGGCCGCCGCCGCTCAGAGTGCTGATGGAGGAAATGCTCGTTCGCGGGCCACCTTCGGCGGTGTCCCGAATGGCCTTGGAGATGGATGCAGTATCGCCGCTTCGCAGGGCCTCGACAATGCGAAACTTGCGGACGGACTGCTCAAGGGAGACGCCCTTCTCGCTCCCGACGCTGCTCATCTTGGATGTCAAACCGGCGGGTGGGCTGTTGTGGGATGGGATTCGGCCCATTGAGGGGGAAGTTGTCGAAAGACGGGAGGCAGAAACGCCGCGGGGGGCGTTTTGGGCCATGGATATGTTTGTCTGGGATGTCGCTGCTGAAGTGGGCGACGTCAGCGGCGCACCGTCGTCTGGACTGGAAGGATCTTCGTCGCCGCGGGGGTGGTTTCTTCGGAGTAGGGAGAGAGCTGCAGCCGACTTTGACCGCTTGTGGGTGCTGGAAAGTCAGGAGAGGTCAGCAAGTCTGTCTGCCAAGGTGCCAGGTCGGGCCGGAACAGCGAAGGTTGTTGCGACACTGCAGGACGCGTGGAAAGCTTGCAGCAGCGGGAGATGGTGTCTCGAAGGGCGAGCCAGAGGCCCATCAGATGTATGCCAGCCGATGTAGAGTTAAGGGAGAGGTGGCCGCAAACTTACCTATCACCAGCTTCCGACATTTTGGAGAGGAGCAGCAGTAATAGCAGCGGCAGCTGAAGCAATGGAGAAGCCAAGCTTCACAGGACAACAGCGGGCGGCAGCAACAGCGGGCCAGAAAGGTGGGTTCCCCACTCTCCTCGTAAGATAGTGTGAGTTTATATGTATTCGTATGTATGTAAATGGATGGAGCACCTGGTGAACAAGGAATGTGCAGTTTATGCTCGGGGCATTTATTGGGTACTCGGACCTGCTGATAGGCCAGGGAGAGGAGAATGAAGATGGGGGAAAGGCGGGTAGGTAAGGTATTTGGGGGGAAAGGTGAGACGTGCTTCGGTCGGCGAAAAATGGACGTTAAAGGGGACGACGACGACGGGTCGGATGAAGGCGGCGATGGTGAGGGGAGGGAAGGACCGCGGATTAAGGGTGCTGATCTGGAACAAGTCAAGAATCCGAGGGTAAAAGAAAGAAAGAAGGCGGAATTGGATAATGGTGGTGGTGTTGGGTTGATGCTGCCAAGTTTTGCCAGTCGCACGAGAACGAAACCGAAATAGTAAGTGATGCTCAGAGAGAGAGGCAAGAAAAGAACCTTAGCCCCTATGTCACCCTGCGGTACATGAAGCTTGATGACTGAACATCCAAACAAATCACCCCAGAGAGCCAAAGAGCCCCGGAATATCTTCACGCTATTTCGACATAGCCCCAATTGAATCTGGACTTGACGACGCTTGGAACAGCGCCTATTGTCTTTAGCCTTGAGCGCCGCCCCTCTTCTCCCTCCTTCCTTGCAGCAATCCAGAAATGACGTTCGTGGGTGCGAGTGGGGTTACGGTGGGGTAACGGAGCTGCCAATCATAGGTCTTCATTTTATTCCATGCAAGCGGAGTTTAGACCATTGCCCGTTCCGTGCAGCTCTGCATCACCACAGGCGCATCGGGTGCCAAGTGCGTATCTGTACTCAGGTACGAACAATTGTCATGCTGAGGAATAGGGTGTGACCTTTTTGTGTGCAAAGTCGACATGATCGACCTCATTTAGGGTAGTAACGGGATATGGTACACTTCCGTTCCCGTGTCAGCATCCCACCTTACCTTAAAATGCCTTACCATGAGGTCAGACTTATCGGCGGTTCTCGGCTGATAAGCTGCGCCAGAAGCTTCCATCCGAACACATTGGGTAGCTGCACGAACGACAACTCGAGCTTCTTCTGAGACTTCGTCATGTGTTTATGGCTTTATCAGATATGCATTCGCAGAACGAACAGGCCGCATCGTGCGTAAGGTACCTTAGGTAACGTATGCAAGTAAGATTCTTATCTGCGAGCCTAGATATCCCGGAGACCAATGCCGCATCCGAGCGATCCCATAACCTGGAACCGAAGATCCTTTTTCTATTTCCAAAGTAAACATGAAGACCATTGGCCTTGAACTGACACCATCCAATGTCCAGTTCGTAAGTTCAAAACATCAAATCTCCTACGTTACAAAAGAAAAGCAGCAGCAACTGCGGCAAAGCCCGCCAAACCAACGGCACCGACCTTGCCCGCACCGGCCTGGACGGGCTGGCTCGGCACCGGAGTACCCGATGTGGGTTTGCTCGGGGAACCGGTGCCCGGAAGGGTGGCCGCAATAGTGGAGTTGGACTTGGCCACGGCGGTGACGGGGATCGTCAGAGTCGTTCTCAACGTCGTCGTCAAGTCCATTCCATTGTTGCCGCCGTTGTTTGAGCAGTTAGCGCCGGTGCACTTGCCACTAGTGCCGACAGGAGTTGTCGTCGGCATGGGGGAAGCCGCACCTCCCGAAGGCTGGCTGCCGCCCTGGCCACCGTTGGGACCGGTAGCCTGAGGAACATCACCGTTGACCTTGGGAGCACTACCAGATGGCTGAGCAACGACCTGGCCGCCAGTGGGACCGGTGGGCTTGGGAACATCACCGTTAGCCATGGGACTGCCGGACGGCTGACCGACGACCTTGTTGCCGCCCTGGCCGGGGTTGCTCTCGGGGCTGTTCCCGCCAGTGACCTTGGGGGGCTGAGAGACATCTCCCGGCGTGGAAACCTTCTTGGATGGCTCGCTAGGGCCAGGCGTCGCTTCAGCAACAGGGCAAACAGTTGTGTACCACGGAACAACCTTCGTGGTGACTTGGCCGACGGGGCAGTTGGTGACAGTAGGGGCGCAAGAGGTGACAGTGTAGACCGAGGTGGTAAAGACGGTGCTAACAGTCATTGCCTGGGAAGCAGCAGCAGTATTCTGGGCGGCATCCGTTGCGGGACCAGGGGAAACCGAGCCGGTGACGACGGGCTTAGCAGCTCCGGAGCCTGGGTTGCCGCTGTCAGGACCGACGGGGGTAGGCAGAGGCAAGTCAGTACCAGCCGCAGCACTTCCAGACGCAGAGCCGCCAGATCCAGATCCAGATCCAGTAGCACTAGCCTGGCCCGAGACAGATGCGCTGCCAGTAGCCTGGCCAGAAATGAACCCAGTGACGCTGAGCGGACCGGTGGCAACCGGCTTAGCAGTTCCAGAAGCGAAGTTGCTGTCGGAGCCACCTGGGCTGGGCACAGGCGCGTCAGTACCTTTCGCAGCATCAGATCCGGACGGAGCAGAAGCGACAACACTTCCAGATGCGGAAGCTCCAGAGCCCGAGCCAGTAACACTGGCACTGACTGAGCCAGTGAGGAACGGAGTGACAGTCAGAGTGCCAGTTCCGCTGACAGAAGCAGCGCCGTTGCTACCATTGGGAGAGGAGCCTGTCGCAGCGCCGGTGACGCTACCGGAGGCTGCAGAGGCAGTGGCAATCTTGGTCGGCGTCGCGGAGGGGAAACCATCGTCATCCTCCTCACAGACGTCTGTAGCAGATGCCGAGGCAGAGTTGACAACAGTGGCGTTGGAGAACCTGCCAGGGACGCTTACAGAAGCCGAAATAAAGCCTGAAGCAGAGGCAGAGGCAGAGGAGATGATGATGGTGGCAGAAGCACTGGGAGCGTTACCAGACAATGATGCGCTACCAGATCCTGAAAGGGAGGCTGAGGCGGCGACAGAGGCTGATCCAGAAACTGGCCCAGAAACAGACCCAGAAACAGACCCAGCAACTGACGCGCTGGCGCTGACGCTGGCCGCCGCGGAAGCAGAGACAGTTACCGCAGCTGAAGCAGAAGCTGACACAGAACCTGAGATCGAGGCGTTGATGGAAGGAATGGCATCGCATCCGTACTTCAGAGCATCAGCAATAGCCACGTGGAAAGCCTGACCGCCGATGAGGTTCAAGCCACCGCGGGTAGCATCCCAGACAGAAACACCACCAAAGTGCGCCTTGCTCTTGACCTTGCAGATCAAGTCCTTGACGGTCGACGGGGAAACGTAACCAGCCCAGCCAGCAGCAGGGCTTGCCAGGACACCGATGTACAGCTTGGCATCCTTGCTGAGAGAGGTCTGGGAGAGGACAACCTCCCAGTCATCGTAGTTGGGAGTATCCGAGATCTGGCAGCCAGGGTTGTTGAAGAACTGGATGAAGAGCGCGTCGAACTTGACGGCGTAAATGAGGGCCTTCATCTGGAACCACTGATCTGCGGTTGGGCACTGGGGAGCGGCAGAGATGTAGTAGTTGGCGCTGCTTCGGAGCTTCTCGACCATCTTGATGTAGGGGCTGAAGTTGGCTATTGCATGTTAGCACTGACGACCGAGGGGTGGGAAATTGGTTGACCTACTGTACTTGAATTCCAAGTCAATGTCGAAACCGTCCACAGCATTGTGCTCAGTAGCGCTGATATCGAAGGGACGAGCTCCAGTCCAGCTCGCATCGTAGGGACCAAACATCTTGTGCAGAAGCTCGCCAAATTCCTCGCCTTGTTGGTCGTTATCGACGTCGTAAGGGCAGCCATTGCCTCCGGTCAAGGAGGTATCGCATTGGCCTCCGACGCTGAGCAGGACCTTAATTCCCTTGTTCTGGCAGTACTTGATGTCCTGCTTGATGAAGTCGCAGTTCATGATAAGCTTGGTGGACAGGCCGGTCAGGGGGTTCTTGAAGAACACCTCGCCTCCACAGTGACCAGCGAAGTTGGTGCCGGGAACACCACCACCGAACTTGGGGCTGTAGGTGACGAAGGAAAGGGAAACGGAAGTCACTCCGGGCGCATCGCAGTAGGCGGAAAGCCTGTCGTCGGGAAGCCCATATTGGCCCCAGTAGAGGTTGAGTCCTCCCAGGTAAGTGGAAGCCGTGACACTGGTCGAGGTTTTGACGTCGTGGGCCAGAGCTGAGCCGACGGCAGCGGCCGCAGCCATGAACGAAGTCTTGAAGTACATCTCGCCGTTGGTGATATTAGGGTATTAAAGATAGTATATCCGTCAGTATGGATAACGATAGTAAAGCGACCGAGGTCGAGGAAAGAATGTGGTGATGATCTGAGATCAACGAAAGGACGCAAACGAGATGTCTGCTCGGCTGGGACACACGCCGTCGTCTCTGGTTTCTTGACAGGACAGAGATGGGGTGATGAGGCAAGAGAAGGAAACAAGAAAACGAGAGGATGGCTCTCATTCATATTCTCGAATGTCGGCCGCCAACGAGCAGCGGCATGACGATGAAGCTACTAACTCCGTTGAGAAGAACATTGCCTCTAGGCACTGGATTGTGTGTACGAAGCGTGGTCGGAGGCTTAGGACACAATCTCCCCCATAGTGAACTACTATAATAGGGGAGATATTCATGGGAAAGCGTGGAAGCCATCGACGCCCCAAAACGGCGCCAGTTTTAGTGTCGACGATGTGTGCGAGAAACGACTGAAGTGCCATTGCAAGTTGAAGAAGTCTGGTAATAGCCCAGCGGTTGTCGCCAAAAGGGGAAGCGCCTCCTCCGCCGGCGCGCCTCAGGCGGTTCAGCGCTGCTAGCGCGAATTACAACAGGAACAGCGCCGCTTAACCGCTCTCACTTGCCAGAAATAGGGGTCATCCCCTGAAATACCACACCAGACGGGTAGCCAACGACGAGAATGTCTCCGGGCAACCATTGACAACCTCACTGATGTTCCGGATGGTTCTTGGTTTCTTTTTTCCTCAGCCAGGTTGGCAATAACACCTAGAAGAGGGGAGACTCAACTAGCATAACGGGAGCCCTCCTGATGTAAGTGCAAGTGTCTTAAGATGGGCAAATGTGCAACCGCCTGCTTTCTTCTAAAACAACTTTTAATCAGTTGACGAAGTTTCAACACTGCCTGTTCATTTTCCCACTCGAAGCTATTTATTGCTTCCAGGTTTCTTAAGTGAACAAGTGAAGAAACAATCGAGGATGGACACTGCCTAACGTTCGAGAAAGTCTAGAAGCGATCAGCGGTTGCGAAACCACGTTTGGCGACGGCTTCCATGCCTCGTGTTGAATCCAACTTGGCCGCGCATGGTCCGAGTGACGGAGACTTCGGCAAGGCTTTTTTTACACATCGCGACCCGAAGAGTAGAATTACCCGTCTTGCCGATAAACTGATCTTTCCTTTCGCGATCTAGGACTCCCCATCGCGCGCGCAAATTGTGAGAGAAAGGAAATTGGTGGCTGGAAACTGGCGTTTGATGATCCGGCCGCTCGGTAACCGCTTCACCCATCAGAGTTCTTTTTCTAGGTGTCTGTCTCTATCTCTCTTACTCGCTCACTCGCACGTTCACTTTCATAGAATTTACCGCGTATTACGCCATCATTTCTATTCCCTTATCGCACTAGGTGCCAAGACCCCGGTTCGAACACTGCTATTTGCGTCATGAACCGGCAATTCCTGTTTCTCGCTCAACGCCGAGGATGAGGCACATCGCGACTATTGATTCTACTGAACCACCACCGCCTAAAAACAAGGCGTTCGCGGACTCAGGAGAAGTGAGGAGCAGGCTTGCAGTAACCATCCGGCCTTTGCTTCATCACTGATTGTCGGGCGGTCTGGACCGCAAAAGCACGCTGGTCCCTCATAAGCTTACAGTTGAAGACGAGGATTGGTGGTCTTCTGTGAGTAGACATCTCATCCAACTCAGGCAAGGTCTTTCACTCACTCGCTCATGAAAATTAGCAAGTGAGCCACTGATCCCACTTAAACTGGTTGAGGAGGATGTGACTCGAATCTCATGAAGCAATACTTTGAACATGTAAACGTCCTCCTACACAAAACGTCACGTAGAACTGTCCCAAAAAGGCAAGTGCCAAGCCTGGCTCGCTACCCTTGCTGAACCCCTCATCATGGCAGGCCCTGATGAGGACAGGACCTATTCCTTCTTCCTCATTCGACTTCATCAAAGCACATCTGGCTTACGTCTTTGTGGAAATAAGAACTTTTTCGATAAGCCAAAGCCGACATTATGTGAGCCACGTTCCTCTACGCCTCACTCAGGGTCTCACCCCTCAAGTCCACTCCTTCAGCCACATCAGATCATGGCTTCATCATGCTTCATCAAAAGCGACGACACTGGTCCAAGACAAGTCCTCATAACGTATAAATGGTGTGATTTTCTCGTGATATATCAAGCCCTAAGTCTTGTATTTCTTCTTCCCATACTGTAATTCCGAACACATCGATTTCCTCGATGTGTCCCCGTTCAGCCCTCAACGCCAATCACAAATGAACCCCTCAACACCACGCTAAACCCAAGAACCAAAAAGCTCACTCACAATCTCACACATATCACCATGCCCGGCGCTCAACCCCACGTCATCCCGTCGTCCTTATCCTCCTGGTGCTGGTCCGCCATCCTCTCCTCCTCGGCCCCGAGCATCCCGATATCCTTCCACCTCAGGGGGTTCTGCTCCCAGCCCCACTCGATCCTGAAGTCCACGCCGCGCGCGTCGAGGTACCACGCCACGAGGCACTCGATCGAGCACGGCGCCGGCCGCGGGCAGTCGCTCGCCAGCGGCCCGGACGGCATGTCCTCGCACCCCGAGAAGTCTCGCAGGGCGGGTCTGTCCGGGTTCGACGCCAGATCGACCATCTGCGCGAAGCGGTCGTGCATGTAGAGCCAGTGCTGCATGGATGCCGGGGTGCCGTAGGCGATCTGGTCGGTCGGGCCTAATTTCCAACCACGTTTAGCTCACGTCGTCATTTCCTCAAGAGAGGTAAGAGTAACTCACCGACGCCAACGCTCCCCCTCATCCGTGCACAATAAAAGTAATGCTCCCCCTTCGGATGCGGCAATATAAGCGCGTCGCCCATCTCCTCCAGGGTCTTGAACTCCGGCCTGCCCCAGAACGAGGTGTCCGGCCTGATCCTCAACACGGTGTCGTGCGTGAACCCGTTCGTCACAGTCCACGCCCACCACTTCTGCGCCGCCAGCGAGACCGTCCTGAGCTGGTTGTTCAGCCTCCTCAACCGGTCCCCGCACGGCGCAAACATGGCCTCTTTACCACCCGGATACTCCTCCTCCGCCTCGGCGACGGGCACGACATCAACGGACCTCAGATGTGTCCCGTAACACTCCCTCAGCTGTGCCTCGATCGATTCGGGCGTCCGGCCATGGACGTCAATGTCCGCTTGCTCGTAGAGCATGTAAGCGAAGACGTCGATTCGGGAAAAAGCTGGATGGTCGTTGATGAGCTGCTCCATGTGCGTTTTACATGTTACGTGGTTGGTGCGGTACAGGCCCGCTACGATGACGGCGAGGCTACGGTCCTTCTCGTGGTGACTCGGCGGGACGCGGAGGTCGCAGACGCCGGCGAGGGTGAGCTTCCCGTCATTGGAAAGCTCCAGGTGGCTCGACGTCTTCTCCAGCAGCGAAGCGTCGCGCGCCTGAACAATACCGCCGGGATTCTTGCACTTCGGCTCGAGGTCGCTGTGCCATACCGTCACCCAAGTGTTCTTCAGCATGGCGTTGACGACCAGACGCACGTGGCCCTTGTGCTTCTCGACGGCGACGGTCCGGCCTCCCGAGTGTCGGTCACCCGTTCCCGTCCACCATAGCGGGTGAGCGGTGCCGTCGATCTGGTAGTATGACAAGACGAGATCGCCGTCGGGCTGGAGGGCGAGTGTATATCGCCCGTTCGGCGACGTGAAGATCGGGTTGCCGACGGACAAGAGGATGCCGTCTTCATCGGGCGACAACACGGCCGCCTGTACGTCGACGTCCGCGTCAGTTGCCTCCGGCAGTGGTGTTTGCGGCACCGGCACGGGTTCGGCCACGGGTGTCGAGCTCTTTGTCGGGTGATGCAGCCCAGGTACGCGAAGCCCGGAAGTCGCGACGTGCCAGTCGGGTTGTAATACAAGCGCCGCGGAGGCGAGGAACATGATCAGGGCGGCGATGACGATTCTCGACCGGCGCGAGGCGCCGGCCGAGCGGAGACGAGCCCATCTGGTTTGATTCACTATCATGGCGTCGGTGTTAGTCGGTCCCATGGTCCCCCTTTTCTCAGTCTCCTTCTCTTTCCTGCCACCTCTACTTCTTCCTTGAAAGCGTCTCGAGGATGTCGAAAATGAAGGTGAGCCGAGGGACGAACAGAGAAAATGCTCTCAGATCCCGACGTGAAAGAAAAGAAAAGACGAGGGGACTGACTCTACGAGAACAGACTTGCGTTTGCTCCCCTTACACACAAAGAAGAACCGGGAACAGAGAAATCGAGGCGAACACCCCGCGTCTATATCAGATGACGCTCGAACAGCCGTTGAGCTCTGACCTCCTTTTTTTTCTGCTGAACGGCAGTGTAAACAATTCCACGGAAAGGGAGGGAGGGGGGATGAGAGCGAAAATAGACTTTGCGTTTTGTTGCGACGACTCGTAAGCTCCCTGACAACCCCCAGGAGGCCAACCATCCACGTCAGGGTTCGCAGGAGGAAGCTTGTGGGTAACGGTGTTGTATTTTCGGGCGTGTGGGAGGTAAGTTAAGGGCGGAGACTTTCTCTTGTCGTGATCGATCGGGGTCGGCGGGCGCCTCAAGTCGAACTCTGACGGGGCCAATCCTGGGAGGAATCGAGGGTAGAGTTGGGTAGAGCCGGAGTCAAAAGGGCTGGAGGAGCGCGAGTTGAGATGAAGACGGCCGAAGTCTGAGACGACGGCAGGGGAACCTCCTGTGCGTGGAAGGTCTTGGCGGCCGGACTGCCCGGCGTTTTCCTTCTCTCTCAGGTTGAAAAAGGTAAACCTTCTACGTAGTCAGAGAGAGGGAAATGATCTGTTGCTGCTGTTGCTCAAGCCGTCCCAGTGTAGGGATGACAAGCCTAGGCGGCAAATTAAACAAGAGATGACTGGGAAAGGTGTGTTGGATGAGCTCGTCTGGGCTGCTGCTAATCAAAGGCTGCCAACTCAACCATGCAGCAAATGAGAAGAGGAAGCGTTTGTTATAGGACCGTAGCAAACGAATCAAAAGATACCAAGAACCAATACTTCGGTTCACGATGCAAGACAGAAGCACTCTCGGGCAACACGACAGCCGGATCAAGACGCCCAGACGAGCCGTAAGCTCAAACTGTCGGGCCAATCGGGCGGGTACCAGCTGAGCCTCCGGATGCATGATGCTTCGGCACGTTCCATAGGTCTGGGTAGACCCATGGCCCCCAATCACGATGGTCCCTTGAGGAGGAGTTGTTCTCTCTCGCTGATGTGGCACCCCGTCATCTTTCGCCCGGCTTAGCGCTAAAATGACGGCCCTGCGGCACGGGTGAGGCTTGGTAGTAAGACGTTGACGCGCGCCGAGGCGGCGGCCCACCGTCCGGTCCGCACGATATCGAATACGAGGTTGATTCTATGAGAATGAAAAGCGTTTGTCACGATAAAGTGACGGCCTACGCAGTGAGACGGGGTCCGGTGAAAAGTCGAGAACGCCGGGGCCGGCGGGGTTTGAGTGAGAGTCTGCGATCCCCTGCAAAAATGCTTATCTATGTCGTACGGCGACGTCGTGCTCAGGCCTGGCCATGCCGTTGGATGAAAATGCTTTTTTTTATTGATTGCAACTGTTTTCGATTGCACAGCCTTCGTACCAGATATCTTGGCCGCAGGAAATGCTTACGCGACGTTGATAGGATCTGCTTGGCGTTCGGGAAGCCTGGGGAGGGAGAAAAGACGGACTGGATTGCGCCATGGATAAAACGCGCGGACGCCGTCCAAACCGTCCTCCAATGAATGACTCTTTCCCAGAATCTGGGCGAAACAGGGCTGGCCAGGCATGGGAGGAAACCGAATCGACACCGACCCTGCACTTGGGACAAGCAAATGAACAGTTCACTTGCCAGCCAATGCTGTGAGTCCAGACGGTCTCCGGCTTTGACGTCGTCGAATGGTCGTGCGGCTCACAGATGCGCCGATATTTCCCGTTGACTGGTAAGCTAAAATCAGTCGGTCAATAAGAAGCTAAGTGTCAGATCTCAAGATGGGGTGGTCGTGATAAAGCAAGAGGAAATCAATGGTCGATAAGGTATATTAATATTTCTTCTCTCGTAGAAACGAGCGTTCATGTCCAACTTGAACAGGGAAAGGGAAATTTTCCAAAAGCCTGTGCTCAAACGAAAGACATGACACTCGTCTTGGCGTTCAAACGTCGTCGAAAAACCCCTGCATTAAAACCGTAACTCATGTCGAAACGAGCGACTCCGTCCCCGAATCCAAAAAAGCCACGAGCGACCTCGCTCAGGCGTATTGCCCCTCGGAAGCAGCCATCTGTCGCTTACGCGCGTCGTTGATGGCCTTGAGCTTCGCGGTACCCAGACCAGCCACGCCTTCCTCCTGGTTGTCGCCCAACCAGGGCTTCTTCGAGTCGCCCAACATGCTGCCGGCGAGGAAGTAGGCGACCTGGCCGAGGATGATGAGGACGAAGGCGATGGGGTACATCCAGTGGATGGCGTAGCCGAAAACGTTGACGCCGATGATTATGCCCCAGAAGTTGCCGGTCAACAGCGAGATATTGTAGAAGGCGGCGCTGGCCATGCGGAGAAGGACCGGGACCAAGCTGTAGAACAGGCAGAGAGCCAAGGTGTAGCCGACGAGGTAGCCGGCGGCGGCGCCGTTCCACGTGGCTTCGCGGAAGGACTGGCGGTCGAAGATGGCGGCCTGCACTCCGTTGATGCACATTCCCCACATCCCCATGAAAGAGAGCACCTCGTAGACGGGACGCTTGCTGACGAACCACTCCTCAGTGACGTTGGTGATACCGTACAGAGTCGCACCCAGCAAAGCGAAGAGATCGCCCTTCAACAAGTCTACACCGGGGCCACCGTTGGAGCCGGTGATGTGGTCGGAAGCCAGCAGGACGCCGCAACCACCAATGGCAACGACAATGCCGAGGATCTGGAAGATCTTGTAACGAACCTTCAAGAGGGTGAAGGAGATGATCATGACAATCACGATGGCCCAAAAGTTGAGGAGCTGGGCAGAGAGAAGGTTGGTGTAGCGGTAGGCAAGAACGGTGAAGTAGTTGCCCTCGACGTCGAGGAAGGAGAGGATGAAGTACTTCCAGCCGTCCTTCAGCACGATCTTGGCCCACTTCTTGAACCCATAGTGCCAGATGGTGATGGGGAAGTAGATGAGGAAGAGGAGGATGTAGTTGAAGACGGTCTGGAAAGCCGGGATGGAGACGCCGTTTGTGGAGAGCAGTTGCGAAAAGGTGTTTGTTGAGGTAATGCACAGAGCGAGGACCTGGCCGATGAGGAGGACGATCCAGAAGTCGACGGTGGTGAAGTAGCTCCACCAGTGCACCTTTTGCGCCTCGATGTTCTGCAGTCCCTGGTTCACCAGCTCGGACTCGTCAGCGCCGCTGGTGATCTGGGTGGTGGTCACCGGGGGGTTGCTGAGGTTCTTGGGGGAGTCTTCGACAGCCATCGTGGGTAGTGGCTCGTAGGCGTGTGTTGCTCGGTGAGGATCGGCGGTTCTACTCGTGAAAGTCAATCGCGAGAGCGGTAGCGACAGTACGGAGTCGAGGCGTGAGGCAGCGCTTGGCATACAATCTGGAGACGCGGTCAGCCGCCGTCGCACGACATTATGAGAGGTTCAACGTTGATCTCACCTATGCAAGAGCTCGTTCAAACAGAGTCGTCGGCGCGAAGTATCTCAATCCTTGTTTGAGATGTTTTCGTCACGGTAAGTGGTGATATTCGTTAATAATACTGCTTTTTGGCCTTTCTCGTCCCCTGGCAGCAAGCGCAAAGACTCCAAGTCGCCTGCTGGTGATTCTATCTTGCGATAGAACGGCACATAGACCGATGCGCCGGGAAGTGGTAGTTGAAGAAGTCGGCCGAGATGGCGCAACACATATGACTGTCGTCTAGGAGCTTGGAGCAGGTGGTGTTGAGTACCCCGACAGAGAGACAGCGATTGCCTGTCTTCCTCTTTTCGCAGCGCGTGACGGAACTGATGGCGGTTGAGACCGGCGCAAAACTCTCAGTCGCGTGGGAGGGTGGGAGACGTGAGAAATATGAGGCTAAAATGGCGACGGTCAGATTTTATCGAGGTGACATCCCAGCAGAAAAACTTTCCAGATGCTAGGGGAGCTTCGCGCTATCGCTACCGTGTGGTAAGGATGTCGATAATGGTGCCAGGGACTCCAGGGAGAAGGTGGGGAGCTTCTGCAGTTGCCACGAGGTGTTGGATGGTCGTTTGGTCCTTCAGTGGTCTGCATGTGACGTTCCGCACGCCTGACTGGCCCGGGCTTCGTTACCGCAACCGGCCCTTGACGGCGGAACCGGCCGATTACAGTGTACCCCCCCAATTCCAATGGACGGTGCGCCGGCCAAGATGCCATTCAGAGACCAACATCCCCGTCGATCAGCGAGTCGGCCGGGTTCTGGCTCGCCTTGGGAGGGGCACCTGGTCCGTGTTAGCGTCCTTTTTGGCAGTTGGCAGGGTCCGATGGTGGGGGCCGGCGCCGGGCGGCAACCGCGGGCAGCGGGGGTCTCAAAATCCTTTCTGCTCATCCTCCCGACAATCCTCCCGACAGTGACACCATCAATTTTCCGACGGCGTGGGTTGGAGAAACATGGCGTTTCCAGCTGAAAATTCGATCCTCAACCGCTGTCTTGGGTCGGGTTTTATTGGTCAAGATGGACAGATATCCCGCGCAGGTGGTACAGGTTGGCTAATGTGGCGTCGATAACCACAGGACCTTGGTGACTTGGCCAAGCACGACTGACCTTCACAATGGGAGAGTTGAGATCGAAAGTGTTCCACTGCCAGGGCTTGTTTCATTCCAAGTGGAACATAGCGACATATGGTTTGTTTCTGACTTCTTCACTTGCTTGTCCTCGAGACTGAAGATAAAGGGTTTCCAGAATATAATGAGAACGAACTCATTTCTGCTTTTATAGAGGATCCAATTGTGAAACGTGTAAATGATTACAGTCCCCGGCACCATCAGCTTCAAGACCATTCCTACTCTTTCAAGATAAGCGAGAGCAACAGCGGCTTTTTCAACCTCCCGTGCTTTAACTCCTTGGATCTTCACTCCAGCCCGGATTCTAGCAAGGTAATGAGATTCGACTGCTTCCACCAGCCGCCTGCGAACTAAGCTATCTGGCGACGAGGAAAACCTTCCACATCGTCAGTCACCACCGCAATTTGCTCTGTGCCCTGAGTCTACAGTACAGCAATGTAGACTCCCTTCATCTGGCAGTACTTGCTCTCTCGCTCCCATGTTTTGATGCGACCCCGGACTCCATACTCATTCCAGTCATCCGCTTCCATGCTCAGGCGAATATTGCGGTCTGGGTGTACATCAATGTGCGAGAATGCTAAGAACATGTTTTGCGGTTTACGGCACATGACTTTGCTGAAGTCAAACCAGCCTTCGTCACGATCGGTCCAGTTATGGTGGAACGGGAATTCATAGACTCCCGAGCGAATGCTAGAGTCGTCTGCCTCGTGGGCTACCCATGTCGCCCCTATGTCATACACCACGGAGTCTGAGTGGCATCTCACAGTCAGTCACATGAAGCAAGAAAGAGAAAGGAGAAAACCTGCCGTGCCATGTGTTTAAGTGAATCTTGAAGCCCTCGTCGGTGACTTCGTCAGCGTAGACGCCGATACGAATGTATCTGCCCTTCATCGTATCGAAACGGCTGATGAAAGCCACAACTCGCGGGTTCCTCATCGGTCTCGCAAACTTGACCCATTTCGACACCGGGACGCCGGGGCTACGGTCATTCGGATCACTCCTGATGTCCGCATAGCTCTCGTAGCCCGTCTGCACCCGGCAGTCGTTGGCGTTGAAGCTGAGCACGTTGCTGCTCGCGTCGATGAGATCCGTGTCCTTCCACGTCTTGATGACAACGTCGTACCCACGACCTGATTGTATATTGTCAAGCTCTGTCGCGATGCGAAAGTTTCCGTTGATTCCCAGGTTCAGCATGGAGAGACCGGCGACGCACTTCGTCGTCTGCGACACCTGGCACCATTGCTTTGCGGGCTTGTCCTCGATGTTCCACCCACCCGACCACCCGCTCACTTCCTTTGCCGTGATCCGGGCGCTGTGGCAGTCCAAACCGCCGTAAAGCCGTTTGAGAAGTGCTATGGAATCGCGATCGAGCTTATTGCCGCCACGGAACTCGTCGACACCTGACGTGCTCAGGGAGGCTGGACGATCGAAGCCCATCACTGAGTGCGAGCTCGTCATGGAAAGGTTGCCTTGATCCTCCTTGACCATAGCAGCGATGGCAGTGCCACAGTATTTCTCAAGCTCGGCATTGTTCCATAACGAGGACCAGTTGGCTTTTGCATGAGGTCTTGAGTATAGTTCTCATTAGCAACGGCAGACAAAAGGTTGCGATAGGAAGGGGGAACTCTTACAACCCCAGTGCATGACCAAACAGATGCAAGGCAACCCGCTCGACATTCTTATGAGTGAAAACGGTCTTGTTCTCTTTCCAACCACCGAGACATATGTTCATCGTCGGCTCGTCCTGGCTGTACCGGGCGGCATAGGACCCCAGGGCACTCCAATCGGGCTCGTTGTTGTCAACCGACACGCGGATATCGGCTTCCCCAGACTCGACCCATGTCACCTTCAGTTCAGTGTCAATGGTTTTGAGCCACTGTTGCGAGGCATCTATGATGATCTTCTCGATCTTCTTAAACGTCTTGTGTCCTGGGAGAAACTTGACGAGGATCTCCTTGTCTCCCGGCCAGGCGAAGTTGTCAAAGGTTTCGATCTGGTCGTACTGCCAGTTCTTGTACCCGCAGAACGAGCCGTTCCGGGGCCCAGGGGCGCAGAAAAGGAGGGGGGCCTTGTTTGTCAAGGCTGAGGAAGAGCCAGCAGTCATCAGTGTTGTCGCCATGATGTAAAGTTTTCGAGAGTTGGAAGTTTCGTAGGAACAGGCCTGTTGCTACTACAAGACGTCTGCGTCTCGAATTTGGGTTATAACAGCACCGCATAATATCCCAACCTGCCCGTTTTTCATCTTGGCTGGTCGTTGAAAACACCGCCCGTTGCTGATCGCCTAACTAGTAGTCGAAACGTATTTACCGAGACACAACGTGAGAGCAAACCCGAACTTGAATGTGAGGCTGAGTCTAGTCCAGCCCCTAGACTTCAAGTCTAGATAACCCCGCATTATCTAGTATCCGTGATTGGCTTCAATGAAGGCTAGATCACATGGAAGAAGCCAGCCATGCATCCAAAGCTGATAGAAACGGCAGTGATGTGTTAGTCAGTGTTCCAGGGGCAGGAATGGGTCTCGCGCCACATCAATAGTCTCATAGCAAGTATGTGGAGAGTAAAGCTAGCTCATCTACTTTTTGACCACGCGGCTGAACATCCAAGCTTCACCTCTCTTTCAGCCTCGACGATCATGTTCACTTGGTCTACCAGGCGTGCCAGCCATGACGGATGCCAAGCCCATCTGGATTTGCTGCGGTGATAGTACTGTGCACCAGCCATTCAGCAGATTTAGCCGAAGGTCAGTCATCTCATTGCCTGAATTGTGTTTGACGAGAAGTATCTCAATCACTAGTGCGTGATGTCTGGATGTTGATGACACGTAAGGTTACAATTCAACAAGTAACACAAACCGGTGTTTGTGTTGATTCGATTCGTTTGATGACTGATATCCGTGAAAACATATCAGAAAAGAGTTTCATATGTCCTCAAAATGACAGAAAAGTCGAGCACAAATACACAAGTGCTCCAGACGTCACTGATCAACTGGGGCTGAGACCTGGGCCCGAATTGGTATGTGCCACTGCATGATATTTATGTGGAAGCTTAAGCATGGCGGGCTTGGCGAGGAACGCAGACCTGCCAAAACGTGCCTTCCTTTCACACAAACTTCTGCCATCTGATTTTATGACTTCATTCTCCGAAAGCTGGCAGGTTCATCTAAGCTAATGGCAAAGTCTATCAGATACTAGCTCTGGTCCGTTGCACTTCGCCTCCGCAGTTCTTTTGATCGTCAACCGTTGCCATGCGACATCATTTTCGAATTAGTTCACTTCCATGTGCTGGTGGAAAGTCGTGGTCGGAAGGTGAAAATAAGAACAGCTCACGCAGGCTGGAGATGATGTCTGGGCAGATCCATCCACATCCACATCTGATGCTTCTGAATTGTTGCATCATCACAATCATCACCTCCCTTACCGAAACCCAGCAAACATGACGCTTCATGACATTCTTTCTCCTAACCGGAAGATCTATGAGTCGCGTACAGCGAGCTCGTATCTTTCGAGCAGGTTGATCACCCACAATGGAGTCACCGTTGCCATCGCCCTCGGAAGAAGAGAGGACCGCTCTCTCTTTTTCGACTACTCAGTTCTCGACATGAACGCGGCGGACGCAGATCCCGCATCAAAGGCCAAAAACAAGGCCGATCTGTCAGACCAGCTCGATTCTCAGTGCTGGCTTGAACAGGCGAAGCCGCTATCGTTTCCTTCCGAGGTTCGCGTAGCCAGCGAAGAGGCTGTCCCGGTTTACGAGATTCCCGGGGTCGACCGCACCAACTCACGTGTGAGCGTCGACCAGCCGGAGAAGAGATGCCCGTGGAAGTCAACCACAGTGAACCTTATGGACAGAGACGTTACTCACTTTGAGGTCCTCTCCAACGGCAGGTACATATATCTCTTCCGTCAGGGGCAGGCGGCATCGTCCGCGTGGGCCAACAGCTTTATGACCGCTGACGGCGATGGCGTCCCTCCGGTTGATGGCAACCTTCTTTGCGATCGGTTCTCGCTCGTCGGCACCAATCTGAGCCCGGCTCTGGAGGCCCGTTACCGTCGCAGTCGTCAAAAACGTATTCCGCTAAACGACCAGGACACTCTGGGCATTCGGGACATCAATGACAAGACCTTCTACGAGCCCACGTACTCTCTAAAGTTCATACGAAATCTCGTTGGTGGACGCTTTTGCGTCTTGAGGGCACCGACCATGACGAACGACATCTATCGCTGGATGTTCTTCGCCTACTCCAGCTGCTCGCGTCAGATTGAATACACCTCAACTGATGTGACGAGCGATGGTCTATTCGACCTTCATGGCCAGGTCTACTACACATGCGATAAGACTCACCTTCCGACATTTACCAACGCACCGGGTTCGTGTGTTGCTCTGACGGAGGCCGGCACTGTTTGCGGCAAGCCCAAGATTCCTATCGTACCGAAGTGTCCCAAATCGACGCGGTCTTTGCAGACGGCGTCCGATGTCTCGCTCAGGCTTCAGCAACCGATCAACTTCTCCGACGCCAAGTTCGAGGCTGGCTTCACGCTGGAGGCCTGGATACGTCCCAAGGCTTTCTGGGATCCGAACGCTGGTCAGTCTTCCACCAAGAACGATTCCGCCAAGAAGGACGAGGTGAAGAAGGACGAAGGAAAAAAAGACGAGGGGAAGAAAGCCACAGAGCCTTCGATTTCACTGCCTCCTTCAGGATCCCTGTTCTGCATTTTCTCTCCATCTCAAGGAAGTGGGATGGCAGTATACCTCAATGACAAACTTAAGCTTGTCCTCAGCCAATCCGGCAGTTCAGAAGTGCTGGCGACATCTGACGCTGCGCTGAAAGCCAACGCCTGGAACCATGTTGCGATTACGTACAGAGGAACCGATTCTCGCAATTACACGCTTGTTGTAGACGGCGAGACAGCGGAGACTTCTGGAACACAAAAGCCATCCGACATGTACACTCTGCCTCAGTCCTCCCTTCCTGGGACTCTGGCTGGCCTCGACTCCGAGGAGGGCAAGCCTGGGAGTTCTTTCATTGGTGCCATTGACGAAGTCCGACTCTGGAGCCAACCCTTCCACCCCGGCACCATCAGATCGAGGATGCACACTCGTGCTACCGGAATAGAGCCGTTCCTAGAAGCCTGTTGGCACTTCGACGAGGGGGCCGGGGGTCTCGTTTTCGACTGTACCTCTAAGAACCACACGATCAACGTCACTCAAGCTGACGGGTCAGAACCGAGGCCGAACCTGTGGGAGGCTGCTGCTGCACCCCTGATAGAAGGTCGAGGCCTTACTCGCAGACAGTTTCGCCTCCCCACAGGTGTCACTGTCTGTGGCGGTATCGGAACCACCATCTATAACGAGCAAGTCACCATGTCTGAGGCCAAGCCTGAGGATCCGGAAACGAAGCCAAAGGCGGAGCCACCCAAGCAGATGAAACGCGGTGCTCGCGTGTTGCTGTGCTTCGTGGCCAAGACCTCTGAGCGCCAACAGAGGCTTGCAGTTCTCGATTTTGGATTGCTTTCCAACGGCCTTCTTTGTGATACTCCCGTATCACTGCCTCTTCCCGTTATAAGGCTCTCTCCAAGTGCGCGAGCTTCAACAGAACTCGTCTACGTCGACGCTCAGGGAGTGGAAGTGTTCGGCGGGCTTCTATTAGAAGACAAGGTGCGGTGTAGCTCTGAAGCACCCTGCGCTTTCGAGTCCGCCACAGGGACAGTTACTGTCTTCTTTCAGAGCGAGGACAAGCTTTTCTCAGCTCTCTATTACGATATCTCGCGCTCCGTCGTCGTGGCTTCCACCTCCGCCCTCGTGGGGCATGACGGTCTCCTGGCGAGGAGCAAGTTGCGTAAAGCGAAGACCCTTACGATTAAGACGGATATTAGCTCAAACGCACCCAAGAGCTTGGCTATAAACCTTATCTTGACAGCCAACATGGCTGATGGATCGAAGGTGGTTGAGACGTGGAAAAGTGAGTCAACTAATACTCTTGTCATACGCCGTGTTTACTAACCAGGCGACCCCATGGGAATAGATGTGCCATCTCAATTCAGCAAACTCCTTCCTTTGATCAACGGGACGAGACTTAAGGACAACAAGAACAAAACTTCTCTTGGGACGGCCGAGGCCAATTCACTGGTGAGATCCCGAGACTGAAGCTATCGTTTAGCTACGAGATGTGTGCAGACTGCTAATCGCACAGGCACAGGATACCAGAAGCACGTTTCTCGACATATCTTGCTGTATCATCAAGCTGGTTCAACCACTTGAGATATCCATTCCAGCTGGATCTCGAATCATGATAGAAGCTAGTCGCCGATATCTCGTTCTGCGAGACGGAAAGCTTGGGGATGTGACCCTTACTGCATCTCCGTATATGGCCCCTACTCTTGAAACGAAGCTGGAAAGTCTAGTCGTCTGCATATTGGAGTATGATTTCGATGTGTCCGTCAGCTGCCAAGGCAAAGCTGCCGGGGACTTCGCTTCGGGATCGACCTTGGTCGAGTTGATACCGGGTGCCGATACGAGCCAACTTGACGGGTGCTTCGAGGCCCCTGTCGAAAGTTCCATCACCGGAGATGGGAAGAGCCCCTACTTTTCCTCGTCGCCGGGATCTACTGCGTTGAAGCTCGGAGGCGACGACGTCTTGACGATGCTCAGCAACCCCTCCAAGACTGCCCCGTGTTCTGGAATGACCTTTGAGAGCTGGATCAAGGTAGAAGAAGCCGCTCGGAACTCCATCGCTATTGCGTATAAGTCCACGCATTTACCGCGGACCGAAGGAGGCCCCGAAGAACATCAAAAACTTGTCCTCGGTGTGCCTGCTGTTACCGACCAGCTCACCCTCGTGGGCAACATCAACGGCTGCAAATTCTCCCTCAGTCCACATGCCGAGCTAGAGTGGGACACATGGGCTCATATGGCATGCTCGGTGCGTCATACTTTTGCTCTGAAGCTCACAGGGACAGAGTACGTGGATTTGGGCGATGCTCAAGAATTCAATGTGTCGGATTTCACGCTTGCCTTCACGTTGAAGCTCGACAAGATTGGCCCAGAGGAGCAGATCCTCTTTTCCAAGGCGGACTCCGCAACCGACAAGAAGACACCTTTATGCCTTAAGGTCACTTCGGAAGGTCGGCTTCGATTGGAGTACCTGGCCGAGGATGAGAATGGGGGCACGTGGTCGGAGACTTCCTTCGAATCGCGTTCTGGGACTCTCCAGGCTGGAGTCGCCTATAAGATATTTGTCTCGCGAAAACTAGACTATGCGAACAAGCCGGACCCATCTTCAAAAAAGGTGACGAACACGCCGTCAGTAAGCAAGTCGAACGAATCAAAAGGAAAAGCGACGGATTCAAGCGAGTACAAAGCACTCAGACCGTGCCAACTTGTCACGATGCGTGTTTGGGACGCCGATGGAGGATTGCCTATCAAAGAGACACCACGAACAGTTGCGGAGATCACCAAGACAGTAAACGGTTGGGAGGGCAAGATCCCATTCTTGGATTTAAACCCCGAAATACATGGCCAAGCCCAGAGCAACGATTCGCCCCTGTATTTCGGCGGTGCTCCTTGGGCTGGAGGAAAGGGACTCTGCGGCTCGATCGGCTCGATATTGCTCTACTCCGCCGCCACTGCCGTAGCAGACGTTGCCACAAGCTTGTGCTCAACGTCGGCATCCGAAAGGTCACTTCTCGGATGGTGGTCATTCCGCAATGTCAGCGGCTCCTCCATCGTTGATGAGCTCGGCCGCAATCACGGCAAGCTCAAGGGACAAGCGGCATGGGTACCGTCGCCGTTTGAAGCAGACAACCAACTCCGCATTTTTGTGAACGGCGTACCGGTTGACGTAAATCGTTCAGGTCAAGTGCCAGACTTGCTGAAAGATGAACCAGTGGGCACTCATCAGCTGACACTGGGCAACATCATGCTCGGTGACGACACAACACGATACCTCGGCGAAGCCAACAACTTCCGCGGGAAGCTTGACGAGCTACGAATATGGTCGACACCACGGACCAGAGAGAACATCTGCGACTCGATGCACACGCGCTTGCCCAATGTTCCATCTGATATGGCGGTTTACTTATCGTTCGATAACCAGGACTCAGTCATTCGGCTTCCAGGTGTCTCGGAGAGCGGCGAGTCAGCAATCCTCATAGATGATTCCATCAACTGCTGGCATCTGACGGCACTCCACGGAGGTTCTCCCAAGAAGGTCCCTTCCAGTGCTCCCATCGGATATGACGCGCCATGCGTAACACACGTCTTGAGCTCTGCAGTCCAGGCTCACGGGGG
This sequence comes from Colletotrichum karsti, assembly GCF_011947395.1. NCBI lineage: Eukaryota > Fungi > Ascomycota > Sordariomycetes > Glomerellales > Glomerellaceae > Colletotrichum > Colletotrichum karsti. Next base: position 515,163 of record NW_024065907.1, read on the forward strand.
CGAACCCCTATTGATTAAAAGCCGTCCTTCCGTTTCTGAGTATGGGGACATGCAGATTGGTGCCAGTGGATCTATGGAAGGCAGCTACAAACGAGCTTACACCTATATCAACGAAGGCGACTGGTCTCTTGTCACTGGCTTCCGCCTTGGCTCACTTCTCACGGAATGGGTCAGTCAAGTTCAAACAGCGCCCACGCTCATCGGCTATATCGAAGGTGCGCCGCCACTTCCTGCCGACAGCTTTACAGACCCAAACAAGAGCCCCTCCACCTCCGTTCGATTTTCTCAAGCCAAGCGCTGCACGTACTCCTACAGTTCGGGCTCCGATAGTGGCCAAGGTGTAGAAACAACCGCCACATATGGCGGGGGATTGGAATGGAAGGTCAGTGTTGGCGTGGGCGTCCAGACGAGCGCCGGCAAGGCCGAAACCGATGACAGTCTCAAGCGATCCATCAACATCTCCAACAGTAACGTCCGAAACGAGGTCTCGACATCCACAACCAACGCCAACATGGAAATGCGAGTTGAGCTCACCGGAGCCTGGGACACCGACCCAAAACAACCCAGCAGCAAGATATTCGCGGCCGCTAATACAGGCCTGGCTCTCGTTGAAAGCGAAGTAGCCGACGTCTTCGCGCTCCGTCTGCAAACTCGCGCGCCCATGGCACCCCTCGTTGCATACCAGATACGACCCAACCCGGACATCCCCAAAGACCGCAATCTTGTTTCCTTCGAGTTGAACAAAATGTACACCAAGCAAGGCTGCCTTGATGGGCGGCGCGGCCTCGGAAATGATGTCGACTACCCTTCCACGTCAACTAGCGCGCCTAAGGACGCTTCTTACTTCAAGCCCGCCGAAGCCTACGCTCTCAAAGACCGAATCCGGCGTGCGGAGGAGCAGCGTGACGGCGAGTACGAGCGCTACAATCTGGAATACACAGACCTCATCAAGCACAATCTATTCGGTCGATCGCTGCCCCGGCGAGTATCCCGGAGCATTTGCAATTCGTATGTGTGGACCGCCGATGGTGGAACGTACCAAGAAACCAACTCTACACTGGACATGGTGCGAAGCGAGGTAGGCGTCAGTCTTGACGCACTCAAGAGCGACGGCGTGGAACTATCTGAGAAGATAACGGCTGGCGTGGCTATGCAATACGGCGGCCTGGATGCCATGGCCAGTTTGCACTACAACTTCAACATGACGAAGGACAAAGAAGCGGAGGAGGGGTTCGAGCTGAAGGCGGACCTCCCGCCAGCCGTAGACCTTCGGGTTCGCGATGAAAACACCAAAATAGTCTCCAAGACTCCCGGCGCGGTGGACTGCTACCGCTGGATGAGTTTCTGGCTTGAGCCCAGCGTTGAGGCGACGGACGTTTTCTTCAAACAGGTCCTCAATCCTGTATGGCTCGAAGGGTCTCCTGAGCCTAACGCAGCGCTTCTCCGGTCTCTTCGCGAGAATCTTTCCACGAAGACCGGCGACACCCGCACCAAGGCCTGGCGGGTGCTGCACCGCTGCACGTACCTCAGTCGTGTTCCAGAGCCCATCAAGAGCCGGCCCGCCGAGACCGCGCCTGCGGAGGAAGCGCCGAAGAAGTCGTCTATGCTCGCGGATTTGTCGTGTAACTGGATGGTACTTCAAAGGCTTGAGCCGTGGGCGCGAGGGGTACAGACGCGGGCGGAACTCAAGTCGGAGGTACATCCGCATGTCGTCAAGATGTATCCTGCCCTGGTGGCGCGGCCGGGCTTTTATGCGCAGCTTTTGAATCTTTTGGCGGACTATGTAGGCATCTCTTGATGCTTCGTTGTATAGTCTTTTAGATGGTAGGGTGGTTTCTTGGTGTGTTTGTGAAGTAGTGTTTGAAAATTGAAACACAGCAGTGAGAAGGGTCGTATAAACGCAATAGTACAAGATCAATGGTAGCTTTTCAGACACCGCGAAAACCCTGTATCAGTTGCAGCCTAATTCGACCTGTCACTTGAGGCCTACCTGGCGACGTGTGCTTGGGCACGTGTTAATGTGAGAGGAGGAACGCTGTGTTGGCTACTCGGAACTCAGGCAACAAATTTCAGCGGAGAATTCGTCAGAGTGTCCGTCCAGAGAATTGTGTCTGGTGATATTAAGAATGTATCCTTGACGGCCAGTCATGTCGAGTAATTGCGCAAGGCAGGCCAGCAATATGAAAAACCCGATCTCTCGTGCGCATGTGGTTGATGAATAGTTCGTAGACCACAGAGATTAAAAGGGAAGACCGAGTATTCACGAGATTCTTGGACTTGGTTTCCAAAGAAGGCGCAGTTATCTGGGATACCATGCGATTGCGAGTGGCCCGTAGTGTGGTCTTGAACAAGAACACATCTTTCTGCCGTCTTTCGTATGCGCTGATATTAAGCAGCAGAAGACGCATTTTGACTGATCAAATGCTGCTATTACTACGATTCAAAATATGAACGGGAGTCAATGCCGTGTTTTATGGATTGAAGACAGGCTTACCTGCCGTCGAGGACCTCTTCTCGCTTGGCAAGGAGCCAAGAAAGGTTTTGGAGCACTTGGCATACTTGCATATTCGATAAAGATATTGTTCAAGGCACCTTCAGTCACTGAAATAGTGAAAATTTTACGGCTTTCTCGGCCATGACTGAATAAATGATTCGATAGTCTCGAGAAAACACTGGGCTAAACTTTGTATTCTAGGTTGATAAGGAAGGGCAGCACCATCTGCGGCTTCATACATATGCGGCATCTTCGAGGTTACACTGACTGCCAACCATACTGCATGAGCTTTGAAAGAGACATACAGGTCTCATGCAGTCATGCTGGGAATCACTTCCTGTTTAGCACAACTATGACGAGGATTGGGGTTGGCGCATATTCAATGTGCATTCTTTTTCATTGTGACCATTCCAATATTAAGTGTAACTCATCCTTACACGCACTCATCAGGTTTCCTCCACCCAACTTCACAGCCTGTTCTACTCCTTCATCTGAGATCTCAACACCATGTCTGTAAATTCTACAAGCTCGAAGATCGTGGCCGAGCACTTGAGCTCAATCCAAGGCAGAGCCGACATCAACCCGTCGTTGTTGCTTTCCGCGTTCATTGCGACAACGGCAACGTATCTTCTCTGGAACTTGTACTCGTACTATGCGTCCCCGCTTAGGAAGTTTCCAGGGCCTTTTCTCGCAGGTGGGTTTATAGAACCATCCCCATGTGCCTGTCTTGTCACGCAGCATGGGACCGACCGGGCCTCGTTTCTCCATTTGTCTCCTTTCAGCTTGAGTCTTGGTGGAAGAATTGATTTCTGACCTACCTGTAGGATGGACGAGACTGTGGTATCTGTATCAAGCCAGGTCAGGTACTTCACACCTCACGTTAGATCGACTCCATAAGAAGTATGGACCGATCGTCCGGATTTCTCCCAAGATTCTTGATATCAACTTCCCGGAATTAATCCCCACAATCTACGATCGAAAAGGAGACTGGCAGAAGGTATAAAGGCTTTCTTTCAGTTGAGACTCCACCGTTAGTTGGCTGACTCGATGTCGACAGACTGAGTTCTACCACAGCAGCAGCGCCTTCGTGAACGGGCAGATCGTCTACAATCTCTTCAGCCAGACGAATCGTGAGAAACACAAGAAACTGAGACAGCCGATTGAGAAGTATTACTCCCCATCTAGCGTCGTGTCTTTGGAACGGAACATCGACAATGTCATCGAAATGCTCTGTCGTCAGCTTGAGACAAGGTTCATGGAGGGTCCAAATTCTGAGGAAGCGGTCGTCGATCTGGGTAAATATGTGTTGTATTGTAGGCAGCCATCCTCGGCCCGCAACCCGGGCCCTTCATCTTGCTAACATTCTTTACAGACGCTTGGGATCTTATCGGCTCTGTCACCTTTTCGCAGCCCTTCGGATACCTTGACACGGGGTACGACTTTGACAATACACTCGCCAATGCCGAGAAGGCTTTGGATTACTTCGTCACGGTCGGCGCCGCACCGTTCCTAGACCGTCTTCTGGACAAAAACCCCCTTTTCCGCATCGGCCCGCCGGGTTTCAACAACATCACTGGTGTCACGGTCGGGCATTTCCACGAAAGACTGGAAGGGGCCCACGGCGATCTTTATGACCCCAACCACCCGGACTTCCTAGATAAGTTTCTTGAGGCCCAAAAGTCCGACCCGGAGGGCGTCGACGACGTCCAGATTATCTCCTGGCTCATGGTCAACATGGTCGCTGGCGCAGACACGACTGCGATCGCGATCCGGAGCTCGCTCTACTTCTCCCTGAAAGACCCCCGCGTGTGGCGGAGGTTGACGGACGAGGTTCTCCAGCGCAACTTCGATATCACACCACCAGCTTACAAGGACGCGATCGCTCTGCCATACCTCGATGCGGTTGTCCGCGAGGCTCTTCGTGTGTTGCCTGGTGTCAGCATGACGATGGAGCGTTACGTGCCGTCCGGCGGCATAACGCTTCCTTCGGGTGACTACGTCCCTGAGGGTTACGTCGTGGGGATGAATCCCTACATTACGAATCGCATTCCTGCCGTTTACGGTCAGGACGCTGATGAGTTTCGTCCTGAAAGGTGGCTGCGCGATGAGCAGGCTGGAGAGACCGAAGAGGAATATGGAGTGCGACTGAAGATTATGAAGGCCTACGATCTCACTTTCGGTGGCGGACGCCGTAGCTGTATCGGCAAGCACATGGCGTTGACTCAGGTGTACAAAGTTCTCCCTACGTTGATCTCTCGCTATGAGATTGAGTTGGTCGACAAAGATGCGAATTGGAAGGTCACGAACAGTTGGTTCCCTCGCCAGGAAGGCCTGAGGGTGAACATCAGGAGACGACTTTGAAGCATGATAAAAGCCGTGTTTATGTAACCAAATATTCGCGTTTCCTGTTTGTAACATAGTGATTTTCAGTTAATTTGACAAACATGTTGACTGTTGGTAGCGTGTAATGGGAAGCGATATCGCCAAGGATCTGAACCAAAGCCGCCTTCTCATTCCTTTGAAGATAGTCATCTAGGAGGTAGGGTGCATAAATTTTTCAAGTATATAAGAAATAAGGGGATTAGATTACTTGCACTCGTTCAGATAATCCGGGGTCTTCGTAAATAAGTTCCCCAACTTCTCAGTGGGCATGGAAGAGACGTATCTGCCAAATCGAGGCCGGATAAGTGAGGTCCTATTGATTTCGGAGTCATGAGATACTTGTTTCTTTTCTTCGGTTCTGAATGTTTGTCGTCGCCGGCGTCTTTCGGCTTCGTGGGTTTATCGGCTTGGCCAGGGGTTGATCTAAGTCGCGCCAAGTCGAACGTGAGCTATCGCTTCGATTCGGACTTTCTTTCAAATTATAACAGGAAGAGGTAGAACTCTAGGAGATAACGAACAAGACAGGGAAAATTGAGATGGAGGGAAAGCTGGGGATGGTTGAACGGGAGCTTTTTAAGGACTTGATGCGTGATATGAGCATCCATGCTCTGAAATGAAACATGATTATGTCGAAGGATTAGGAACGACGTAGCCATACGAAAGCTCTTGGCTCGTTAGTACTTGAAAATCGAACTGTCAGTACCAGGGAGACTCTTCCCAGCGTTTTAAAGGGGTTGCTTCTCATATACAAACCTTGAAATCGTGACTGGGACGCTGCTATCGCAGACATTGATCTTGGGAAGAGAAAAACGCAATCAAGCCAAGGAGGACCAAGAAATTCACTAAGAAAATGACGAACTCAATGGCGATGAACTCAATCGGATGCGGTCATGGATAGTTGACGACGGATTGGGCCCTGAACCTTGGTAATAAGCCAAGGACGGGGAAGACAGTGAGCAAAGACGATATACTTCCGCATCTTGATCGCAGTGCCACTCGGTGTCACTCAGTTTCGAAACCTCTAGACGGCCATGTTCATCGGTTTGATCAGACATATGGAATTAAGAAGTGTTTATTTGCAGCCGGCATTGCCTGTCAAGTCACCAGAATCGACTCAGCCCATAGAATCGACCCAGCCCAGTGAGGTTATATAAGCTTGTGATTCAGGTCATATTAAAGCATCAACGGACTTGGAAACGGGACCCCATTTTCAGAGACGCATCTGAGCAAGACACCTCCGTCAGGATGGCTCTGACCCTAACCATAAAAGACTCGAGGCTCTGGAGCCCTCCATAGCTTTGTCCACCGTAGTACCCCCAGAGTCCCACCCGCAATGAGCCGAGAACAAGTCACTGGCTACATCCGCGGCAACACGCCGGAGCTTGACATCGAAAAGCACGTCCGTCATCCCAGTGGAAGCCGCGAGAACGTCGTATTCAGAAAGATACACCAGGGGAAACAAGGAGCGAGGGCGGAGACAAGTTGGGAATGATGGCGTCATGGTCAAATTTTGAATTCATACTTATGTACACTTCCCAATTCCCTTCAGAACAAGCCTGTCTATGGCGATGAAACTTTAAAAGGGTACAGTCGCTAACAGACACCTGCCTGCTGTGCCTCATTCTCCAGCCAGAGAGAGCTTTTATGCCCAGATCCATCTCCGGCAACCCAGGTGTTGTAGAAGCACATACCAAGATCCCCTTAACCAAATCAAAAGCGTGCGCGTGGGCGGGGATGTCAAGGCGCCTCAGACGATGACGACGAAGGGCTTCTACCAAAGACAAAGAGATTCCGCCGTCGTCCTGAGCTATAAGAATCAGCCGTGATACAGATATCAGCTAACGCTTTCTCATGATCCTTCAACTCAATGATCATAGTCGACGTCTTATCTTCATGGTGGGTGTCCACGACACACCGTCACTGGGCTGTACAAGATAGGCTGCAAGCAGGGCACTTACCTCCTGTGACGGCCATGTCTTCGTCAGTTATATTGAATACCCGAGAGACGACGGAGGAAGAGGGCGCCGGTGATGCACAAGCGTTGAACTTGCGGAGACGCCGTGCTATAGCCACATGCAGAAACTCTGGAAGTCCACGCAGTAATCTTGCAGCCTCTTTGGTCCCCTAGCGAGCAGTGCTAAGTTCATGGAGAACACAATGCCTGGAGCCAGTTGTGAGAGTGAGGGCTCCTGTCTTTGATATCCGAACGACAAGACTATTGAATACGTCTCACTTGAGCTCCCGATCAGCCATTGCATTTCGTATAAATGAACTCTGTTGAACTTGTTGTCAGCTTCTTCTCACACCAGACAATTTCTCGAGGTGCTGGTGCGAGGTGCTGCTGTCTGCCCAGTTGTCTCAGCATGGTGAGCTCCAAAGATTCAGTCGATGTTTCCATTCAACCCATGTCGGCAACACACGTTCTTTCTCAGTCAATAACGGCTCACGATCCAAGACCAATACTCATCCTTCAACCTTCATCACCTCCGATCGTCCCGTGTATATTCACACAGCTAGTATACATCAACAAGCAGCCCCATAGTCTTCGTCCTTAGTCTTCCCCCTACAACTCCGTAGGACGAACTGATCCGAGGCAGGTCTCATCACGGGGAACTGTTGCACCACTTCAGTATGCCGATGCACCTCCTCAACATCTTGCTGGCTTCGCTTTGGAGAATGAAGCTAAAATGGCTTATATATCCGTGGGATGTATGAACTTTCAATGTGAAGTGCTTTGGGTATTGCGCTTATTTCGTCACCACAGAGAAAGATAAGACATATCCGACTGCCCGACTGGTCTCCTCCTCGTCACGCAAAGCGCCTCGTGATTCTTCAAGAAGGCACGTCTGTGGCTACAACCCTGACGATCCTCGATCCATGCATCTCAGGGGAAGACTGTCACCAAAGGCCTGTGAGCGTGGGGGTCCATTGACTGCAACTCTGTCACAAACTTCGCGACAACATCCAAGAGGCTGAACAACTCATTCTCTCCGTCTCTCCGTTCACAATCTCACTCACCATCCACACCGAGAACCAAAACCCATGGCTCCCCGTCCACAACCATGCTCGAGTGTGGGGGTTCCCCGTGGGCAATCAATCCCCCTTCTTAGTCAGCGACAGCTCATCTCCAAAAAAAAAAAGACAAACGGGTTGAACGGTTTCCACCGGCTCTCTTTGCCCCTCATTCACAAACCTCTCTGTGTCACCTGAAGCTCTCCTCTCTGTCTCTTTTTTTTTTCTTATTACCCCGCAGCGACCAGGGTAGCTTTCCTTCTGACCCTCACCTCTCAGTCTCACTGCTTGCTGATGCAGCTGCTGCGCAACCATACACCACAGCTCCCATCACAATGGATGGCCGATGGCGCTCGCGAACGTGGGGGGCCGTTGTCGCGGGATGAGGAGGATGATGACCGGGGGTTTGGGGCAATTCGGTGACCCGGACTTCTGATGTGAAGTGATAGCTTCCATCCATCCACGGGATAGTATTTGGTTGCGTAATGAATTTCAAGAAAAGGCGCTCCCTTGTCGCAGAAGACGGTCCCCGTGACCGGATTGCCTATTGCTTTTTTTCTTCTCACCTACCTCTCCTCCCACCGGCCTCCATTCCACTTATCTCGTGGTGACGGAATGCTTGGCCCGTCCGTTCTACCTTCCCATAAAGGAACGAGTCAAGACCGGATCCTTTCGAAGAATTGGTTGTCGCCAGAACACCATTGGCCGCGCGTTGACACCTTTTCGGTCGAGGGCCGAGTCAGAAGTCAGCCCTTTCAACATCGAGACCGGTTCTTTCTCAATGTCTCTCTCTGGCAGCTGTCTAAGCCCTTGCTCTGTTTCAGTCGACACACAACACACACACGCACGCACACTCGCATGCCAGCCACTTGCCCGAGAATGGCATCTCAAGAGCTATCGATCATAAGCACCAATATTTTCTCTTCATTTAGTATGGCTAACAGATTGCGCCCGTCCACGTTCGTTAATCCAGGGCCGCTGGACTCCGACCGGACGACGCCGACAGTGTTGAATTGGCGAACAGCTGAATCTTGGAATTCGCCCGCTCCGCTGTACATATAATCCACCTGTAATGAGAACGCCTCATGTGATGCGAATATGCTGATCTTGGCCCTTTTCGAGTTTTTTGACCCTCGTCGAGTTGCTGAAAGAAAAACGGCAGACCTTAAACGTGGGATGTCGTCCAGAAAGAAATGCAACTGCCGTCCACCTCTTTTTGAATGTAAAAAATATGCGGATGATTCCGATGATTTTGTGTCCCCCAAACTCCGTGACCCCTTTTGATGCAATTCGTACCTCTCAAATTAGTACATAGATTATAGGTTATAGGGGAAATTTGTAGCATGTCGACCAACAGAGTTAGAACCTCTGTCTTGGCCTGTCTCCGATTCGTTCTTTTTCGCGCTCCAGTAGAAGTGTCAGTTGACTTCTCGTCCTCGCCAGCGGAACCTCGGGGGTTGCGCTGGGCATGGTCGGCGTGAAGTGAGACGACGAAGAAATTCGTCTAGGAGTCCCTTTAGGCTCGGTTTCCTCGTCGAAAGTGCTCAAGGCTTCCAGTACTCGCTTATCGGGCTCGCCAGGTATCTCAACGTGGCCTACGGCGGCCACTGTTGAGGTTTTGGCTGTGGCAGCCGATATGAGTCCTCGGGCGGAAGGGCAACCAATGCTTGCTTCTCGCGGTCGGTAAGTGTCCGAGTTCGATGCAGTCCTCTCCATCCGCGGAGCTGAGAACACGGAACGTGAAGATGAGAAAGATCCAACCATTCTTGGTGACGAAAGCCCCGGCGATGAAACCGGGACGTGAGTGGGGGTCTTGGGGCCTTCGTGCCTCGTCGTGCTAGTCTCTTGCGTCGGCCGTTCCGTCACTGACTTGTCCAGCGGTGCGGGAGCCCGCGCACGACTCGCCGTTTGCAAAATGACTGGCTCTCTCCGCTCCTCGATGATGGGCGGAGATTTCAACGGGTTCGGCGAGTCGAAATTCGGGCGCTTCGCCGGCCGTTTGCCTAGGGCTTTGGCGCTCGGAGGAGGCTCGATCCCCTCAGAAACAGAAGAGTTCTGGACACCAGCTTCAGCATGAGGGTGAACAACGTTGTAACTTCCAACATGTTTGGTTCCATTTGCAGACCCAACGTCCTTAGCCATAACGTCAGAACCCGTGGAAGATTGCGAGCTCATTCTTCTGGGAAGAACGGGACGCCTTTTGTTAGCTGCCGATGCAACAAAGCGCTTTGTCGGAGTCGACGTCTTCTTCTTGTTCGACTTGACCGGCGAAGGCAATGCCGAGATACGCATTTCCAACCCGCTGTTAGCAGTACTATCGGAAGACGTTCCTTCGCTAGTTTTGAAGTCCTCATCAGCGGATTCGTGCGGCGAAACGAATCGAGCCGTCGGACGGGGTCCAGATTTCGAATCTCCCCTTGACTTCTTCAAGATCGGATGCGGCGGGGGCGGTCGGGACGAAGAAGCCGACAGCTCCTTAATGGCCGACTGTTCAGAGATCAGCCTAACATTCTGGCCTGATTGCTGTGCATTGTACAGTACGTCAGATTCATGCTGACTGTTGAAACGCGGTGTCTGTGGGAAATCAGCAAATGTCAAAGTGGTGTCAAGAGAGATGGACTCACGGCCGGACCCTCCCAACGGTTCGGCGAGCCCTTGAGAGGCACGAAGGTTGGGCCGTAGGAAATGTGTTCCCAGATTTTGGCGAGGGTATCAGCTCTCAGTTTACACCTGTCGCTGCCCATAACCTGCCACCAGAAGTTTTCCAGGCGGCGAGCGGTGGGGTCGACGAGCTTGAGATTTGTCGTGGTGTAAACTGGAGGGGTATATTAGCTCTGGAGAAGGGAGGCAAGGTTGTCTGTCGCTCAGGGCTAAGCTGGTAGTGAAGCTGACTTACGGCGCCACATCCTGATGATGAAATCGGATGGAAGGGGTTGTGAGAGCGATGCTACATCCCCGTAGATGCGCCTGTCATCTTTGACGAAGCCCTTTGGTAAATCCATCTTAAAAGAGAGTGGTTTCTACCGTGACCGGACGGCCGACGGTAGATGCGTCTGAAAACTAACAGAAAGGTGCAGGAGGGCAGATGGACTGCCAGGTGGCACAGGCACAGATAGCCCCGCCGTTGTGGGCAATCTTGAAAAGTGCGTTAAGAATTACCTGAACGGATCAAGGGTGTTCATGGTCGAACTCTCAAGCAAGGAAGGGTAAGTGGGAGTTGATGAGGTTGAAGGCGTGGTGCCGGGGTTGGAGGAGGCGTGAAAAGGGAGCAGCAGATGGCTGCAAGTGAGAGGTAAGCTGCAACCTGGGTTGGTCGGTTTGGCAGTGAGCGAGTGAGCGACTGCGGGCAGATGACAAGGCAGGTGGGTGATTTGTTGGGGGCGGTGATGCAATCGAAATCTAGGGACAGAACGAGAGGAAGTCGGCGGCAGAATTGGAGACGGGCGTGTCGTGGAGGCTCTGTCGACCGTTTTCATGGGATCCGAGATTGGTTGTCGGTATTGGGTGTTGCCGACATGTGGAGGGCGGCACAGGAATGGCGGAGGGATAATAAGGTAGCTTGGGCCGATTGTCGATGGCTGTACTGCGGTACGGCGTGAAGGCGTGGAATGTGCGGGTTGGACCAGTAGGAGGGATGCCGTGGGATGGATACCCGAAACCAAGACTGAGGTGACTGTCAAGGTTGAGATGAGATGGCCGGTGAAAGACGGAAAGTCTACCTCAGTATGGGATATGAGGTTCGGCAATGTCTGAGTGAGGGAGCGAGCGAGCGTGTGGTGAAGTAAGGTATCGAGGTGAGGTCCAAAGGCCGAGGGGAAGGGTAAGGTAGCTGCTGCAAGCTGTGTGTAGAAGACACACAGCTCAGTACCCAAGGTTCGGTTTGCCGAGAGGCTACTTCAGTACTCGTGTAGGTCTAGACTCGGGAGGAAGACCAGAGCAACGTCGACAGGCTCGTGTTGGAGGCGAAATCGGTGATAGGCTGGAAGGCGGCCAAGGGCAGCGTAAACAGCCAAGTGGATGAATCTTTGGTTGTTTTGAAAGGCGGAGGTAAAGTGGGAGGTGAGGTCGCGTGGATTAGGTGCGTGGATGAAGGACGCACGAGAAAAAATTGGAATGTTTAGAAATGGGACCTTGAGGGAGAGAAGAGGAGAGTGGAGGGCAGAAGCTCAGGTTAAGGTAAGAGGCCCAAGGTCAGATACCTTAACATGACTTGAATGCCGTGCCGTGCCGCACTCCGAATGCACTGAGAAGGGGAAGGGGAAGATGGAGAGAGAAAAAAGCTGATCTGGACAGAGACAGACAGACAGCAGGCACGGAGATGGCAACGGGTACAAAAGAAATGGGCCGGGGAAAAGGGACGGGGCCACTCATTTTTTTCGGTCCCTCAGGGCCCTGGACAGTAAGGTACCTCCAGCTACTACTAAGGAGTAAGGTAGGTGAGCGAAGAGAGGTGCCTGAAGGCCAGTGCAGACGCTGAGCCCGATGTCCAGGGCAGTTATTCATATGCTTTAGGTGTGAGCTGCTCTGTGGTAAGGTAAGGTCTTGAATGTAAGGTAGGAGGTACCTGACTTGTACCATATCTAGGAGCATGTGAGGCCATGTCCAGTCTGGCCTGCCCTGAGGCTGGATATCATCAAGACCCGAGATGCTTGCCAAAGTCCAAAGTCCAATCCATTTGAGCCCTTGTGTTCTTTTCCCCTTCCATTCTAATTAAGCCCTCGTGGAGACTCAGGGACCAAATAAGTCTAAGCTTTAGTGGACCGCATCAACATGTCCCGTCAACTCCAGTCCAGTCCATGTCACTGAGCAGGGAGACGGGCAGTTTGCCAGTGCGGAAGCGATACAAAGCCTGGAATGGCCCAAGAGATAGAGCTGAGATCAAGTACGGAGAGATGGTGGTTCGGTGAGTTACCTACCTTAAGGCAATGTAAGGACGGAAGGGCAAAGGGTACCTGCCTCTGTACCTCCATGTCCGCGTCTGCCCCGTGTCCCGTGTCCCGTGTCCCGATTTCCCAGGGCTGACCGACCTCATGTACGGAGTATCCTTGCTGGCTTCCAGGTCCCCTGTTGGGCCCTGAGATGATGTTCTGTCGGCTGCAATGGAAGGATGGAAGGTCCAAGGTCCCATGTTCCATGTCCTAGGTAGGTCCGACATGTCGGGCTTCTTCTTCGGGATTTCCGCCGCGCTCATCTTTTCATTTCACGATCCATATCAACATGGCAGAATGGAAGCCCAATGCAAGGTATCTGGAGAGAGGCTGGCTGTCCAGGTGTCGGGTCACCTTGGCTTATCATTATCAGCACATGCCATCGCGTCGTCTCCAATATCAATAAGCCAATGTGTTAGTCGCCAATGGTCTTCAATTTCTCTGGTGGGTTTGCCGCTCCTTCGCCCCTGCATTGTTCCAGTTTTCTCAACGGACACAGCCCGCCATCTGCACAAGCTCTTGTCCAGGTCCTCGTCGAACCCGAAGCAACTGCCAGGAGCAAACCGTGAACTTCAACACGTAAGGGAAGACAATCGGCAATGTACAAAGTACCACCGTCGTACCTTGCCTGCCTCAGTTGTGGATTGGGCTGTGCTGTCCGTCCTCACCACTTGCCCACACTCACACCGTCCCCGAGATGGAAGCTACCTGACGTTAGCCTCCCCGACATGTCTTAAGATAGGCATTTAGCCCGTGTAGTTTGCAGCTTACAGCTTATCTCATCACCCTCTATTCATCTGTTCTGCATGTGCTCTGCTTCTCCTCGTCTCTTCCCCTCATGCCACCCAACGCCCAAGAGTTTAAGTCGACACCATGGAGATCAGACCTCGGTCTACTGAGCTCTAGACCACCGCATCTGTTTCTCCTGCAGGCACGCAACTCCCATCATCCTCGGGTCTGCCATGTTTTTACCACTAGCACACCCGTTGTCATGAGACCTACTCCAGGTTTCTCAGAGACGAACCGGACCTGACATTCCCCTGCCGATACTATCAAGGGACCAGACAAACGGACATGACGGCACCCAGCAACATCGGAACAACACGCTGCTACGGTACTTCGCGAATGCAAACAGGCAGTGACGACCCCTTTTCATGACAAGGCACGCTCACAACGCGTTGTTCGCGATGCACAACATCGTCACAACGCCTTCAAAAGCAATACCGCCGCCGCTGCAGCCACCGCTACCACGCCAATGCCTGCTACTCGGGCTGCTGTACTATGGCAAGCAGTGGCGAGGGATATGAGGCTTGCAGGCGCAGACGTGCCACAACAGCTGCCTCTAACAGTGAGGGCGGCGCTGCAAATGGTAAACAGCGAAAAATAATCCCAGCAGGGATGCGGCCCCCACGTCCCCAGAGAATGGCGTTCTAGAACAAAACTGGTGTCTCTGGTAGCGTTTGTGGTGGTGTTCGCCCCTGGGACTTGGAACCGTCACCCATCCATCGGCCACACCCAAATCCTCCATCCTGGCTTATTTCGACCGCTGCCACGCTGTTTTACCGACTTTTTCGATTGATTGGACTAAGACCCGATCGACGCCTTGATAGGAACCGGCCGAATCTCTGTATTCGCGCGGATATCACATGAGCCTTACATGTCAACCAGGCACGGCTCTCCACGGCTCTGCTCTCCTGGTTCCCGTATCCGTACCTTGCCTCGAGAGACGCACAGCCTTCATTCAACTCAGCTTTTCGGCCACCCTTGCATCCCGAAGCAAATCCGGGACTGCTTGTTGGGACGATTGCCGGCGCCGTTTCAATATGGTGTGCGTTACGGATATCTACTTGAGAGCCATACCCATGCATCCCCGTCTGCCAGGGAGGCGCCTATGGATACAAGGGACGAATCTCTCCACCAGACGCTACTGCGCCGTTGTCACCCTCATCTCGGCCGCCCGTGGCCCGGTGCCTCTCCTACTGGTCAAATATCGCCATCTCCGTCGCTCAAAGCCAGCCGGGACAATGCGTGCCGGGTTATCATTGGTCAAACGAAACCTACGGTCATATCCTCACCGATCACAACAACCACCGCTCACCGCTTTACCGAGTTCGACTTGAATCAGCAGGCCGGACAGTCAACAAACAGCGGAAGCAGCTCCTAGCGTGAAAGAGGATTTCACAGAGAACGTGGAGAGTGGAGCGGCTATGGCTAGTCAAATCAAGGGGAATAAAACCCAGCAGCTCAGTCGCTATCACACCACTGGGATGCGGACACATCAGAGCCTTTCCACTTGCGATGCATTCAGAACGGCCCATTGCCCGACCTGAACCAAACACTCCGCATCACTCAATGCGCCTTGCTGCCTGGATGTGTAAGACAAATCCGGGGAACATTGTCGGCCTGGGCAATCGATGCTTGCTTTTCCCGACCTCGCGGCCCCGTCCCGTTCCCCTTGTCTCGAGGTCTTCTGATCTCGTTGAATGCGGGGGAAGCATCCGAGAACAAAGTCGTGTGACCAGGTGCCACGACCTTGCGGCACCACGAAACTTCTTCAGAACCGCCCTGCGCTGGACTCATTGGTTGACAGCTTGATGAAGCCCCGATCACAAACGCTCCTCGCTGCTACTTTCGGCCAAGTGTGGTTATTGCCGCGTCTCACACGGCAGGACAAGTTGAAAGGACGAAGGATGCCACTTTCCCAACCTCATCCTTGATTGACAAGCTCATCCCAAGTTTGTTGATTGCGCCCAGGAGTGCTCAGCCGAAAATAAGACTTACACCCTCAAGAGAGGTTATAATAAGTCAACACAACAGCCGAAGCTCTTCCGCGCCATAAGCAAATAGCGTCATCGCGCTACATGACGCTAGCTTGTCGAAGTGGAATCACTCACCCTCAACAGGCGCAACACCCACATCTCCGTCTTTTCCCGGCCGACGAACCATTTCAACGGCTACCCCAGACAGATGGACTTTCGGTGCAGTCAAACCTCCTTCCCCACGATATCGAGTGAACCTGGCCACCAGGTGAATCGTGGCTCCATTATGAAGGATCCATCCGGCTCACCGACTTCCCGGCAACTACACCGGCTAAAATCATGACTTTCAGTCTTGGCTCGCTCGGACGCTAAAGGAGGGTCCATCTGGCCTGATGTCCATTCAGTCGTTTGTGGCCGAGCTGTTTCGATGACAATGCGATTGTTACGTGGCCACGTTTTGGTTGCAATCGATACAGCCTGCTGGAAGTCCGCAGCAGAGTGACGCAAGTTTCAGCATGGGGCGGTTTGCACTGCCATACATGACAACTGTGGGACTATCAACGCAAGTCGATGAGGGCATTCGACAAGCCCCTTTTTGGGCAGAATTTTCGACGAGAAGTCACAAACAGATTCAGGCGTACGTGATCACGAGGACCGGAAGAAACTTACGCACTGGCGCGTGAACGATAGAGGCCCCATATCAGAAAAAGCATGAAGCTCCCGGAAGATGCGGATGTCTTCCTCAGAGCCTTGGCCTTCGTATCGTGTTCTTTTCTTCACGAGAAGAATGACGCAGTCAACTGAACCTAGACTTATCGGGGAGCATATTTACTTCCCATGACTACGGTTTGTGTCACTATCAACTTACCCTACCAACAGTGATATCCTTCCTGCCAACATTTGAGGTGATTGCGAGAAAGCTCCCAAAGGACCTGCTCAGCAACTACAGAAGACAAGCTTTGCATACTTTCCGCCCCATTCACGCCGTCCTCAACATCTGCAGCGTAGACCTCGTGAACCTACGGACGTGTGTTATGTGTATGCACCAGTCTTGACTCACCTCATAAACCCTTTAACCATGCGAACAGCAAATCCACATTGAGACATCACGAAGGTCCCTTCTTCAGGGTTGAATTACATACAGCACGCTACGAGTTCTGGGTCAACGATTACTGCGGGTTGGTAGAGCATATACCATTAAACGGAGAAAGGTGATGTCGCGAAGCATGGAAGACATCATGTAAATAACCACACTCACTTTCAGAAATGACAAGAAATTTCGATGATGGCGATCAAAGTTTGAAACTCGGGATGTCTTCCCATTCAATGTTTCTTCCGTGGTATCTTTCCTCCCCCCCAGTAAACGATGCATGTACTATACATATCTCCATTCCCCGCGGCCGACTCGTTAATCTCGTCGTGCCGTGCCGCTTCCAATATTGGTATTCGTCCTCCTATTGATGATATTTTCCATTCCGTCCTCCTAGGTGAGCACACCTATCCCGTACCCGTCATATTGACGAGGCACACATCCCTTGAAACATAAGAAATAAACGAGAGCTCGATGCTCTCGTGAGTGTGCGGGAACCTCCGCGTGTTTTTCTATCAGAGAGCCCCGAGAACGCCGGCTGTGATAGATGTGTCAGACGACGATATGAAAAAGAGCGTCGCGTGTAGCTCGTATTAGATAAAATTATATCCCGTCGACAACGAGGTCTTTTGGTGTAGTAATGTGTATGTTGAAAATGGAGATCCCGAGTTGGGCGGTCGTTGTCATCATAGACAAGTCATCGACGCCTAGTCATGCAGTTTGAACATGCGTCTGAGAGTGCCAAACTTCTTCTTCTTCTTGCCAGTGGCGTCGAGCTGGGTGCTATCCAGACTGCCATGGCGGCCCGAGGTGAGGACCTGGTTGGTACTGCGGCGCTGGACGAAGGAGGGACGCGACGCATCCATCCGGTTGCTACCGTCCGACGTGGTGGGCCGCTTTTCGTCGTCGATCGTCTCCTCAACGAGGGGCCAGTTTTCCATCTGCTGCTTGAGCCTCGGGGATATGGTGTTGCTGCGGAGAGCCGCGACCTCGTCCGGGCTGCGCTCAAGCTTGGTGTCCATTCTCGCTGCGCTTTCGGTCTGCGAGGGGCGGGAGATCTTGCCCATGTCGTTGTCCTTCTTCCGACGAAGGACAGAAAGAAAGCTGCCTCTGCGCTGTTGGGAGGGTCGCGACATGATTTGAGTTCCCATAGCGGGAGTCATAGAAGACTCCAGAACCGCGCCGCGACCAGAACCGGATCGTTGCAGTTCGTGGCAGTCGGATTGAGACTTGATAAGACGGCCGCCTGAAACTTTTCTCGGAGATGACGGCTTCTGCAGCACAGGTGGAGGCGGTCCTGCCTCATCATCACTGCTGTCCGGAAGGTCTGGCGATTCTTCACCCTTCTCATCGTAGCGTGGGGGCGGCATATTCATCGCTGCAGCAGCAGCGGAGCTCGAGGCTCGCCTAGTCTTAGGTGCGCTTTGAGTCGTAGGTTCGCGGACCGGCGCGTCTTCCTCGTCGCTAGAGTCAGCGAAGCGGCTACGGAAACCAGTCGGCTTGGCGTCTTCCTCGTCGCTGGAGTCTCCGAAACGACTCTTGTTGCCGGGTTTGCTGGTCTTTTTGGTAGAGGATTTCCCAAAAGAGGGCAGACGCATACGACGTGTGCTGCTATCACTAGAATCTCTGCGCATGGTTCGCATTGTCATTCTCGTGCCCATGGCGACAGGTGGCGACATGGGCGATCCCGGAGGCGAAGGAGATCGAAGGCTGAAGCGAGAATTCCGGCCGGCCGCGGATGGCTCGGGAGCGGCACCGGCTCTCATGGACTTTCTAAATCCAAATCCTTCGCGGCGAGGACGCGTGCGTCTGAAACTGGTTTCGCTTGAGTCCGAATTCCGTCGACTCAAATTTGCTTGCAAGGCCTTCGCCATCTCGGTGCTTGTCATCGAGGCATCAACCGAGTTGTGCTTGGAACGTCGTTCTTGCGCTTCACGGGTTGATGGTGGCCCTTGGAGCGAAAGAGGACGATTGCCCACAGGCGCGTTGACCCGTTGCTGAGGACCGCCGGCTTGAGAAGAACCATTCTGTCTCATAGACTTTCGCATTCCTCCCGAACCTCCAAGCTGAGGCTGTGACATGCTTTGGTTAGGTGCTGGAGTTTCAGACCGCAATGTCTTCCGCATACCAGATCCTCCGTTCGCCTGTGCCCCTCTCATCGTCTTCTGTAGCTTGCCAGAAGACTCCTGATTCAGGGGCTGTGGTCCGCGGAGAGTCTTTCTCATCGTCGACGGTGATTCATCTGGCTCGTCGGCAGCTTTGGTGCCTGGTTGAATTTGATAGACTCGGTCAGGCTCAGGAGTTGCCTGTGGCTGCTCAGTCGGCTCGTCGCGGCGCACTGACTTTTTCCTCTTGAGCTTTTTTGGTTGAACGGCTTCTTCCAAGTCTCCATCCGCGCCGGCCTCTTCCAACACCTCTTGCTCGAGCTGTTTGCGTTTGTCGCTGGTCAGTCCCCGCCAGTACAACTTGGCTTTCTCCCATTCGTCTTCCGGTAAGTGCGGATTCGGGATTGGCGGAGATGTCCGTCCAGACTGGTATTGGCTGGTAGCAGAATCCTTAGAAATCTCCTGAGGCGGCGCGAGAACCTTTTCGTATAGTTTCTGAGAGACCTGTTCGGGAATCGGGGCTGTGATGACAGCGTCCAGAGACATGAACCCATCCCCATCAGCTTCAGAGAGGTCCTCGTATGCGTCGCTATAGATGCTGTCGCCTTCTGATGATTCAGTCTCCTCCACAATGGGCTTGTACGTAGTCTTCTGCGTGGACGGTGCGAATGCGATTGATCGCTCGGTCTTCGGCGCAGGTGCCTGCTCATGTTGCACCTTCGTCACTTCAGACACCTCAGGCTCAACATGAGAGTGCGGCATGTTATCGTCGCTCTCATCTTCCGGAAAGCCTCCAGGGACATCAAAGTACCCAGCGTCGTAGTACTTTGACGACCCGCTTGCGCGTGTGTCCCTGGGTGTAGGAGTGGGCTGAGTGACGGAGATGGAAGGAACATCTTCGTCTACCTGTCTGCTTCCAGTCTCATCCTTGTGAATCGGTGCTGAGTCCGCGGCAGTAACAGACGACTCATCGTCGATCTCTGGGTGAGTAGCCAGTATTTCCTCTTTGACTTGCTCAGGGGGAAGAGTTGGCTCGGGCTCTTGAACGATTTCGTGCTCTTCCTCATCCTCGGAGCTTGAGCTGCTGAGAGAGTAGTAGCCACTGCCTTCCATAGAGGTAACCACAGGAGGCAACGGTTCTCGAAACCTCGAAATGTTTGCAGCATTCCTAGCTGTCTGATCTTGGTTGAGGATCGCGCCGACATTATGGTCGTTGGATTGACCGACTGGGACCCTTGACTCTTCGGTATCTGAGGATGCGAGATTCGTCGAGGTGTCGTGCACTGACGGGGAAGATGGAGGCTCGATAGGTCGAACCAAAGGTCGCTCCTCACTCTCCCTCGGCTTCTTGTCGCGTACGCTGCCGAACGAAGGCAATGCTGGACGAGGTTTCATGACCTCATCATCATCAAGCAGAATGTCCTTCTTGCGGTTGCGACCCAGGTGACTATACCAGTGTCGCTTCGTCTGTTGGGGACTGGGAGGAACAGGCGAGTCGAGATCCGGTTTGGCCGCAGACTGACCCACGACTTTTGAGTTCTCATCGTCGAAGCTTACGCGAACACTCTTCTTGCGTCCTACCGGCGCCTCTACAGCCGTGACCTCGCTCCCATACCGACTCGGACCAGACGCTTCGGAACTCTCTTCAGTAGGCGACGCTCCCCGTGAGGGACTGGTCGAGTGTTTCAACGCGGACTTTCGCGGCGAGACCGATCGTGGAGGTGGCTCGTGTCTGACAGCCAGTTGATCTGCCCCGAGTGCAAAGCGTGCTGATCTTGCAGGACTGCTCGAATGCGCACGGACGATTCTTACGGTCTCATGTTGTCTTTGCGCAGGTGGACTTGGTTGCCTTTGAGACGACGACACTTGAGACTCAATCACCGTGCTCTCCGTCGACAATGATGGTTGCTTTGTAGGAGCGGACGACCTGACAGGAATTGCGTCAAGCACGTTAGCAACATCTTGTTGCGCAGCTGGCTCTTGAGCGCCCTCGTCCTCCGAACTATCCAAGTCCTCGTCTGATTCCTCACGCACTGTCGATGGTTTCCTTGTGAGAACAGGGACACCTTTTCGAGCTTCAGAACTGGGCAAAGTAGCATCGTCGCTCTTTCGAGCTTCCTCCACAATTGGCGGTTCAGGCTCAGGACTACGGACCGGCCTATTCGATTCCGGACTGGTTCTCGCAGGTTGATACGTGCGCTGTTCAAGAGTCGAAACTGGTGCTGGAGGCTGCACTTGGGTTGTTGGTATTGACTCCTCTACAGGCGATGCCACCCGAGCTGGCTGTGGAGTCTTGGCAGGGGATTGTGTTCGAAGCGTCTTTTGCTCCGGAGCATTCGCGGGAGCTTGGCCTTGATGCTGTTGTTGGTGTTTTTGGGCAGAGTCATTCGTGTCAACAGCCGCACCTTGAACTCTACCCATCGTGCCTTTGGCCAAGTGCGAACCGCTCCTGGCTAGCCCTTGCTGTTGCTTCTTTTTCTTAGGCGACTTCTCTGAAGCATCGCGAACGCTTTGCTGTTTGATCGGGTCCACCTTAGGAACCATCCTCCTCGAATTAGGGTCATACACAAGCGTTTGTTCAGAGGTCGTCGACCGGGAATTGACCGATTCTGATCGGCGTGGCGAGGCAAGTCGCTGGCTAATTGTCATTGACATGTTCTTGACGGTCGGTGATGCAGGGGGTGAGGCGCCGTGCAAGCCTCTCGGATAGGAATAGTTGACAGAAGAAGTTGGGCTTACAGCTCCCGGACGAGACTCGGGCGAGGCGACGCGCATCGGGACATCTGATGTCCTCACGTTGGCCATGTTACCCTCGGTTGCGGCGCCAAACCACGAGCCGCCTTCTTTCGTTTTCTGACTGGCGACGCGGAACGGCTGCATTTGCAGGCTGGTTGCTCTTTTATGCGGTGTTGTTCCTCCATTTGACCGCATATTGTCCGGTATGGTCGGGACAGGAGGCGCATCCTCCGGGACCGCCGGTGCCCGGTGTGGCGACGGCGACGGGGAGCGGAAGGATCTCTCGGTCATAGACCCCTGACTAGGCGACCTGTGAAGACTCCTCTGCGTGTCCTGGCTCCTCTGCGACGACACGGATGCGCTGCGCTTCTGGGTCCGCTTCGTCTGAACTTCGGAGACGTTGATGGGAGTTGTGGGTCTCGCTCGGAGTGCGGCGGCGGCGGCTGCGGACGAGAGCGACGGGGAGGATGCGCGTCGCGCGAACGCTGAGGCTGCTGCGGTGGCGGCATTCGGATTCGCTGTCGCGGAAGTCAATGGCTAAGGGTCCCAATTGTTAGTTAGATCCATCGGGTTGGAGAAGTAGATGATGACCTCGTCTGCGACAAAGGTCGAACAACTTCAACAACAGCAGTGGTGACATACCTGACTGGCCTGCTGCCGGTGTCTCCTAGAACTGCCAAACATGTTTGCTCGTCTCTGGTTGTCGATCAACGGCGCAAAGCCCGTAGCAGTTCAGTCGCAGGTCGCATGGAATAAGATTTGAACGAAAAACAATGTGAAAAGAAGATGAAAGAAAGAAGATCAGAACGGATACGGCGGGTTGGAGAGAATTGGTCGAGTAACGCTAAGTGTGTGAGAGAAAACGAAGATCGCGGCGCGATGGAACCTGGTGATGTCGGGGAAAGAGAGGTAGGCCGGGGGGAAAGGTGGTGGATAATGATCCTCTGCAGAAAAGAATGGGATGGGAGGTGGATGGGATGGGATGATGACGGAAGAGGTGAGTCGGATTCAGCCACGATGGGGGGCCTGGCTCGTGCGAGTGGACTGCTTTCATTCCATTTTCACCCATGTTTTTTTAGTGATTGCAGCGGCCCAGCCAGCAGAAGCATCGGGACGCACCTGGCATCTGCAGGCCTGCCATGTCGCCCAAATGCACCTTACCGCTGTAGGTTGGGATTGGACCGCTGCGACACCTCACTTCTTTTCTTGGAGGCACCACCCTTGTTTCGCCTACACCCGCCTTTCTGCTTCGGGACGACGCCATGCTGGGTCTGGCCTGGGTCCAGCTTGGTTCGAGGATGCCCTGCTCGCTGGTCATGTCCGCTACTTCTGCGCGATTGTGACAGCTTCGATGACCTGGCACCCTCTGTTTCGCAAAGATTGGCCGCTTGAAGAGAGACTTCCGGCCTAAACTAGAGACAGTTTGGTCTTGGTCTTTAATGCAGCACGATGAGTCTTCCTCTTCTTTGGACTCGTCTTCGGAGAGCTACGGCGGCCGCAGGTGGCGGGAACGACAGATCGTCCTTCATCTACCGCCATCTCAGTCTGTGCTTCTGTGTCGTGTCGTCCGTGGACTGTGTATCACTCGGTATGTATCGCGGTTATTCAAGACAGATTGACTCCTACGAAGAGGCGATACTCCAATGAACTCTGAGTCAACTCGTCTTCGTCCTCACACAACACGCGCAAAACCGTCTCCAGATGCCGTTGATCAGAGTTCTGAGTGCCGAACTCGTGTGGAGAAGCTGATCGACGTCTCACAGAAACTTGGGGCCGCGGTGGACAGGACAGGGTTGTTTCAGGCCTGACTGACAGCGAAGCTTTCGTCCCTCCCACCACCACCCCTGGGCCACGCTACCTGCTATGCTATCTTTCCATCAAGAGACTTCTGTGGTGGTGGCAGCAACGCGCACCACACGGCACGCGCGGAACGGCACTGGCGGGGATCTGCTGTGCATGTAGTCTTGTTACCAAAAGCTTGAGTCGTCCTTCGTCGCGTCTCGTCCCGACTTTGGCAGAAGTGCTTTACTGACTCTGGATCGAGGTCCATCACGCGGGCACTCAAGAACTCTCCGCAATCCCGTCCGGATGGGACCCTCCGGAAAGGCAACCCGAGCAAGAACGTCACCGCAAAACACTCGTCTTCAAGGTCTATGCATGCTCCGCCAACCGCGCCGATCGACGGCGAGGAACTGCCAGCTGGTTATGCAGACCAGGTTCCCAGCTTCTCCGGAAGGCCGTCATTCCCGGCGAATAGCTTGGTTAGAGACTGTGGTAGCGTTGCCTCCGGTGCTGAATAGCGTCCCTCCGGTAGACCAAGCCATTTCATTTCGCCCTTCTCGAAAGAAGTGGGTTTGGAATTACCATCTCAAACGCATATTCGAGCGCCTACCTTTACTAGTCGATGCTAATCTTAGTTGAAGCATTTCAAAAGGCAAGCCACAGCACCAGATGCGCATGGCTGAGATCAAGAATGCGGACCTTCCGGACGGAGGAACCGATGGTAGTCAGTTTTTGGTTGAAGAAGGTCAAAGGAGCCCAGGCCAGCCGCATGTCAGTGCCCCTGTCTATTACGTCATACCTCTTCTATCCGCAGACACCACAACACCAACACGCGCCTCACAACATGTCAACCCATGCATTGCTGATGAGTGTGGTGTATTTTGCTATCTTGATGCTATGGCTTTCTTTGTATCCCCTTGATAAGTGCCTGGAGAAGCAGTTCGTCATACGCTCCAGCACAGAGCAATAGTTCGCCAGGGAACTGATATCATCCTCCCCTAAGCCATCTTGCGACTCTCGATCTGCTACCTTTCACGCGTCTAAGACTGCGTTCAAAAAAGTCTCTTCTCAGTACCAAAGCCTTCCTTTGTCAATTCATTATTTGTGCCGCGCCTTCCGATATTGAGCGCACAAATCTCTCTTTTTTGGTGATTTTCTCAGTCGAAGAGAGCTTCCTTGCTGGCAGCCTTTGGGACAACTTTAGTTTCGTTTCTTCGTCTCCGGTGGTGTTTCCTGACGGCGTGATCAGGCCAAAACGTCCTCTTCCAGAACCAATGGTCGTTTGCTGGAGACAATCCTCTGAATTGCTCGGTAATGAATGTCGCTGTTGTAAAATGCCAACGTGATAACAGGTGAGAGATAACCAGGGCTGGGCAATCTAGGTATCCAGAAGTCCACACAAGGGTTGTCCTGAGTCGCCGGGATCGTCGACCTCTTTTATTGGTCCACGACAGGTTTCGCAGTTCGGATTGATACATTCTGGCGAGTCTGGATCGTCGCTCAAGACCATCGGTGGATCATCTTGAGAGTGAGAGTACGCGTCGTCCAACTCTTCCTCTTCTTCGACTTCGTTGGAATAATCGTCATGGGGGTATTCGTCGTTAGGGTAGTCATCGTGAGTTGAATTGCTTGCCATGGGAGCCATTGGCACTTCGGGCTGGCTAGCTTGTTGTTGGTTCTGGGTCGACGTCGCCTTCCCGGGAGATTTGGCGGGCTTCTTGCCCTTGCGGCCCTTCGTCTTGGCCAACTCGAGCAGACGCTTTTGCTCCTTCTCCTTGTGGCGAGCCTTCTGGTCCTTGATTTCGTACTGCCGAATCAGGGCGTAGGGCGGCTCTCCAAAGATGCGCTCATATTCGCAGAACTCGCAAATCCACATGTCCTCCGGCTTGGGTGGGTCGGTTCTGTATCTGTACTGGGCTTCCTGACGCCGATGCTTGGCGGCCATCTTGAGCTCCTTCTCGGCGCGGCGACGGCTCTTCTTCTTCGTGCCAGGCTGGGCACCGCCCTTGCCTGGCGCTGCCGCGCTTGCACCGGCGTTTGTGCCCGCAGGCTCCGTAGATGTCTGCGTCGCCATCGAGTGCTTGGGCTTGTTGGCGTACCCGGGAATTAAGCCGTGTGCACCTGTTGGGTCGGTTCCTGGCCACTGAGGCTTCGGAACTGGTGAGTCGCAGGTGAAGGTGAATTGCGAAGCGGTCGGGCTGGATTTGACACTGGAAGAATGCTGCTGTAGAAGACTGACGTTTTCTTGACCGGGCGCGGATGGGAGCTTCTCCGCGTTTGCAATAGCGCTGGATATTATACCAGGGTTTTCGTCTTGGGGAGCAGTTGTTAGCAGTGAGTTCTTTGCTTGAGAGGTGTGAAGGAGAAACGAATTGCAGTGGGGGGAAAGTGGCAAGATACAAGCGACGTGCAAAAGGTGAGGTAAAAATGTGCCTTCTGTTTGTAGGAAAGAGCTCTTGTATCGGATCCGAAAGAAAGCGCAGCCTGGAGGCAGGCACGATACGATCATATCGCCTGCCCCTCAAAGGACGGCCACCCCGCAATGCAAGGCCCCACCAAAGCTTCAAAGCACCAGGGCAGGACACCAAAGCTTTCGCAATGAGGTAGCAACCGAATTTCAACGTGGCAAACAAGCATACACGACATGAAACTGGGTCAGAAATCGGAAAGAAAGACTTACTGGGAGTTGCCCATTGGGGCGGCCGGATTTTGGCGCCTCTCCCCACCCAGTTGTTGTTGGCATCAGACAGAGCTCTGAGAGGGCTTCTGCCGTTCCTTGAACGACCAAATCTGCCCCTTCCCGGCCCAGATATGCCTTGGTTGTTTGCTACGAAGCTTCCACCTCCATAATACGATGGCGATGCTGACCCCGCCAGGTCACCATGTTCAATCGAAGGAGAGGTTGCTGCTGAAACGCCCATTGAGCTCATATCTGCTAGCGAGTGCGCGCCAGAGAGCGCAGAGTCCCCCGCTGTTGGTATCTTCCGCTTCTTCTTGTTGTTGGTGTTCTCGAACGACTCGTACCCGTCCGCAGACGACGTTGTTGACGGTGGTGGTTGGGGGTTCGGGTGCTTGGACTGGTCTGATTTCGAAGGCAGACCTGTGGCGCGGTTCAGAATTTCTGGGTGCGAACGACGGACAACTTTGCTGCTGCTCAGAGCCAACTCCTCCTCGTCGCTCTCTCCGTTTCCCGCATTGCCTCTAGGGCTGTTCTCGTAGCCACCACCACCCCGCCTCGTTCCGTGTAAACCTCCCGACCTCGACGGAGTCTCATCTCGCACGATATTAGGATAGTAAAACAGGGGGCTAGAGTTGTGGTTCGCCGGAGGGTACTCGATTGAATCCGCGACCTCGGGAGACAGGCGTTCTCGGAGTCGGCGCTTCGGGAGGGGGCGAATCGGCCTCTGGGGGAAGAGGGAAGAGACGCTTTCGGGAGACATTGTTCGATTATGACCTATAACGAAAGATAAATGCCATCAGCATGTCTTCCATGTGAAGTGACGAGACCAAGTGTGGGCAAGCGACAGGCTCAAAACCAGCGAATGCGATGCCACAGCTTCAGCAGCCTGTACAAGGATGCCACTCTACGTCATGCCTGCCGGCAACCAAAAGACACAACGTTTCTTCTGAGCAGTATTTGGCAGCAGGATGTGGCAAGCATAGTGCGCAGATTCTGGGAGAGAAGTGCATACCCATAACACCTCATGCTACGATCCATCCAAGACAAAGCGCCGCAGAGGAGATGGTTTACGGAAGGGAGCTTCGAGTCGGGGAGAGCGCAGAAGAGCGTGGCCAAGTGAATTACAGCAAAGAGGCTCGTTGACGGCAATCGGTTTGGGGAGTTTCGGGGAGGATTCGTATATAAGGTGGGGGGAAGCTCGCAACCCTTGATTCCTGAGTTTACCCAACCATCAGCATACGTCCGCAACAGTGTTCGGGCCTCCAGCTTCAAAGCAACTCTCCCAGCGAATCCGACAGAAAAATATTCAAATAAGGGCGCGGTTTCTTGTGCAAGTCAAGGGGGTATTGGGCAAAGGGCCTCGGGTTGTGCAGGGCAAGGCACTGCGTATGGGCGGAGCTCGAGACTCGAGAGGGGAGCGGGCATACCAACTCGGTCCACCAGAATTCGGCTGGGGTTGCTCCGAAGACGCCTTTGGGCACGCAGGATGTTAGAGGGCAGACTTGACGGGCGAACAGATCAAGGCCAGGTGTAGATATGTAAAGGCGACAGCAAAGTGAAAGCTAGCAGTCGGAAAGATCCAAAAGAGCCAAGGTGTAGATTCCCAGGGTAGCCTTTGATTGATAATGACAGCATTTGGCAATGTCTAGTGTGTGGTTAGGAGACGTAGGTCAACCAGGGCCGCTCGAAACGCATTAGATAAGCAGGCCAGGGCTCCGCTGCGGACGGGGCGCCGGGGGCTGGGGCAAGCAAGCAGTGAACGGACTGGTCTGTGGAATGGGTGAGTGCTGAGACGGGACTGGACTGAGGTAATGAATGGAGTATGGAGGGGAATCATCCACAGTACGCACTGTGTGCCGTGCATTTGAAGACTCACAGCACTCGCCTAAATTGAAGCAATGCAGGCCAATGCAGTGGTGACAACATTAGACGAGCACCGTTGGAGCGGGAAAGAATGGACTGTACGTGTATAGATTACTGGCGGGGACGGACAGGCGGGAATTAGGTACGGATACCTGTGTAAGGTAGGCAAATCATGTTCCAGGTTGCTTGCTTTGGGGGCTCGGAAGAAAATCCCTGCCGAGTAACAGCAATGATTGCGTAGCTTTCAAGCATGGCATGTTCCCAGTACTTTAAAATAATCCGATATTCTGCCTTCAGATTCCTCATTTGTGGGCGGTGCACAGTGCTATCCAGAGTTCCCAGTACATGACCGAGGACCCTCACGTTATCAGCTGTGGACCCCGACAGCTGCATCAGGGTTTTTCCGAATGCACGTCTACACGAATTTGATGCCTATGCAGGTGTTATGCCTGGTTTATGCTGCACAATTGCATCCTCTAGGCCCAGCCCCGCAAAGACGTATTTTCCCTGGGGTGCTCATTGCTCACTCTCAAGAGGGCAGCTCCTGCAGGCCAGAGATGGGCGCACCCACGGCACCGCACATTGCAACCCCGAAGAAGCGTGCTGCTCCAGTCGCCTGCCCATCCAGTGTCTCCTTCACCCAGAGCCAGAGGTCTTCCAGGGCGCACTCTTCTCTCGCCTTCCCACTTTCCACTCCGGCCTTTCTTTACCCGACCTGTCACGACATGAAGTTACCTTGTCCTCGATTATTAGACATGCGAACTATTCAATCACCCAAAAAGTCTTGCTGGAGTACCCGAGTCCTCCCTTCTCAGTAGCCTGACGTGCGAGTCGCGACCATTTCTTCCCACTCTCGCTCGATCGACTGCCCGCTCTGCTCTCCCACCTTATTCACAACCCACCCGCTCTCTGCCCGGTCGCTTCTTTCTCTCTCCTCCTCTCTTCGACACCTCAATTCTTCCCTCCTCGATCCGTCCACGAAATTGCGACCACTGGTTCTCCTCTTCGTCGTCTCTCCGTTCCCGCCGACCTTCCTCTCCTCCTCCTCTCCCGAATTCCTCCCCCGTTCGTGTTTTCCTCTCTCCGCCCTCCTACCGCGCTGCCTCAATGGCACCCCCCTCGCCTCGACGATCTTCACGAGCCCGAGGCAATACCGTCTCTCAATCACAGCAATCCTCAACGACGTCGAGTCTCTCAAGCCGCGGCGAGAGAAACACAAGATCTCTAAACAAGACCTCATCCGCAAAGTCAACCCCAAGCGCTTCGCTCTCCTCAGAGCCGCCCGAGGACCTGGAAGACGCTCTTCCCTCGCGACGTCGGACCCGCGCCCAGGAAGAGGTTCGAGACAAGATTCGGGCCGATCCTTACGACATGGCTACTGGTAGCGACGACGTCCAGGAGGACGACGAGTCGGTACGCTGCGTCTGCGGCTTCGACGAATACCCGGGGCCTCCGCCCTTTGAAGAAGACACCAAGCACGGAAAGCATAACCCCGAGGCAGACTTTTTCGCTAGTATCGAGCTGTCAGACGAGGTTTCTGGCTTGTTCGTTCAGTGCGATGTGTGCAAAGTTTGGCAACACGGTGCCTGCGTCGGCATCTTCACCGAAGAGAGTTCGCCCGACGAGTACTTTTGCGAGAATTGTCGCAAAGATCTACACAAAATCCACGCCGCCAGCAATGGGTAAGTCTCTACAACCCTAAAAACCCGAGTAACGCCGCTGCCGTCGTCGCAAGTCAATGCCGGCCTGGCAGACGTGATTTTTTCAAGCTGGAAAGGCCCCCTTTCATCTTCGGCATGCTAACATACTCTTACGCAGGCAACGATACTCGAATTACCTCCCACTCAACCGTCCCTCGCGTGCAACATCCCGAGCTGCATCATTGGTGAAGGACGGCACACGATCCCCCAAGGAAACAAGCAAAAATGTCAGGGCTTCGTCAGCCACGCAGGCACAAAAGCGGCGTTCCACAATGAACAGCCGAGACGCAGCATACGACGAGGACGAGCAACTGCGACGAGCTATTGAAGCCAGCAAGGAAGAAGTAGTCACTGAACAGCCGGAGGGCAATCGGCGACCAAAAAGAGGCCGCAGTGGCAGTGAAGAGTAAGGGCTCTTCCGACGCATGACCCTAGCTACGCTAACACCTGCTCTAGGAACCTGATCAATCTTAAGAGGCAACGAACAAGTTCTCCTTCAATGTCCTCGCCGCCCCCCGAAAAGACCCAAGCGATCGAAGACGAATCGGATGACGACTCGGCCACTCGCAATGGCCAGCCGAAGAAGGCTCGCGGTGCTCGTCATCAGCGTGAAAGATCGGAACGTGAAGAGCGAGACCGACAACGTGCTGAAGCAGCGAAGAGTCGCAAGGGTCGTGCGGACCGCAGAAGGGCTGAGGGTAGTACAACCGCGAATCTTCTCAAGGAGTCTGAAGCTCACGTGGGCACAGATTCAGATCCGTCGGAAGAACTTCCTCTAGCATCTGCTCGACCTACTGTCAAGCCGACCGTCGAGCCGCCAGTTGCGCTTGAAGCTCCTCCATCATCCGCGCCGACCCCCGATACCCCACCAGCGAACCCTGCACCTACGGGCAGTACACACAAGAAGTCCAGTCGCAACCACCAGAAGCGAGGAAAGGGCCGTAACCAGTATACCAAGGACCGAGATGAGCACGAGGATACGCCCGCTCGCTCGATGTCTAGAGACATTGCTCGGAACCACGACGATCACACTGGCGCTGGAGTGACTAAGCACTCTGGAGCGGACCATACCAGGCATGGGGCGAAAAACAAGACAAACGCTGCGCACAGCAAGGTTTCCTTGCACGACATGAAGCGCAGGGTCACGGCATTTCTCGATTTTATTTCCAAGACACAAGTCGAGCTAGCAGGGGAAGCTCTGCCAGGGTCGAGAAGCAGCCAGGAAAGCTCCCAGCAACAAAGCCCTCGCGGAACCACTGTGCCAGAGGCGCCCAAAATCAGCGTGAACGGTACCTCGAGCACAGAGACAAAGGACTTGCCCGTAGAAAACGGAGCCGCAAGCGAAAACGGATCCGAGACGAAGGAGTTTAAGGCTCTCAACTGTGTGGAAATGATGGACGTTTTGACTCGGGATCTGCTGCGATGGCAAAACCAATATGCAGCATAAGTCTTTTACGGTGATCCCTGCGGCGGGCTCCTTTTTCACTATATATGCAAGCTGTCACTTTCGACAGTGGTTGCGGTTGACTTCGGCGTATGATACCAGAGAGCTTCTAACGGTGGCATCCGACGGGAATTATTATTTTAGTGGGTTAGTTTTTTTGGAGTTCAGGCTGTCCGGAACGGGCGATATTTATCGGAGCAATGGGTTACTAAAATGGCCATCATCGTCGGCCACAGACTTATGTGCGTATCGGTTGCAGTTTTGTTTTCAGTCGGCATCGTCAGGTTTGAAGGCGATTTATCGAATAGCCAGACATGTGCGACGGTTCAAAAAAAGGGTGTGGACAAGCTGTTGGGAGCGCATCCCAGTTGCGTTGGAGTTGTGTTGCCTGGCGACATTTCAGCATCATCTTGGCGCATCTAATGTACAATTACCCTCCTTTACTTTACTTTTTTTATGTATGATACAGAGTGCGGGGTATCTCTACAGCACTTCCTGCTAGGAATTTACTCTCCTTGGTTCTAAATCGCCTTGGTCTTGTTGAGTGCCTTCTCCCTTCTTGCTTCCTTCTCCCTCTTGCGCGCCTGGCTCATGCTCACAGCGCCTTGTCCCTCTCTTTCTAGATGTTTCTCTTGGAACGCCTCGTCAGTGATATCGTCGAGGATGAATTTGCCCAACTGGCCGACACGCCATTGCTTGACTATCCAGTCAGCGGCGCTCTCCGCGTTGGCCTCGCCGCCGGTCTTAAGCTTGCCGGTCTTGTTCGCGACTCCGTCGAGGAAATCATTGACCTCGTTCGTGGGTTCGCAGTATTTCGAATAGGAGGTGGGGTCGGACAGGTTCAGTCGGTACAGGAGGTAGTCGGCGAGAATCACCATCGGAATGCGATCATCCTTGACGGAACCCACCAGCGCAAGCTTGACCATGCTCTCCGCCTCGGACACGTACGGCATGAAGACTCCAGGGGTATCCAGCACGAAAACACCCTCCCCAAGTCCCGCGCCGCCATGAGCCTCGGAATCGAGAATGCGCACGGGCGACGACAGCTTGCGCGTCACACCAGGCTGCGCGCCTACCCTCGCGACCGACGGCTTCTTCTGCATCCCGATCTTCCGCAACCTGTTCAGCAAGGTGCTCTTCCCGACGTTCGGCATGCCCACGACCAGCGCGCGCACGCCCGTCAGGCTGTCGACGCCCTGCGCAACATTGCGTATCTCGGCCAGCAGGCTCCTGGTGCTCGCGCCGTCGTCTTTGCGCCAGAAGACGACGCGCTGGGGGGAGCCTCCGGCCGCGCTCTGCCCGCGGTGGAAGCGGCGCAGGGCCTGCTCGACGTCGCGCGGGCTGTCGGTGCCGAGGTCGCGGTGGGTGTAGACGACGATGCGCTGGCGGCCGGCGATGGCGCGGTCGAGGATCGGGTTCCAGGAGGTGATGGGGACGCGGTAGTCGCGGCACTCGAGGACGAGGCCGACCTCGGAGAGGCGGGAGGTGATGTCGCGGAGGGCGGCGTGGTGGTGGCCGAGGTAGTAGGAGCGGGGGATGGATTCGGAGACGGAGAAGGTGAGGCGGGGCGCGAAGGAGCGGCGGGCGAGGGTCGGGAGCATTTTTATCGTTTCGCTGCGGTGGGTGGGGGGAGGGGCGCCGGTAGGTACGGTCTTTTGGAAGGCCCGTTTGTTGGATGGGTTCTAGCTTGAGGGAGTGGTCATTGTTGGAACCGACCAATTGGATGATGTTGGCCGCCGTTGGTATCGTCGTCGCCGTCGTCCGCCTCGGTGTCGCTATTCAGTTGAATATGCGATTGCCAAGGGGAGAAAAAAAATTGGATCGGAATTTCTTTCAGCCTGACAGCTCCCCCCTCGCAGCCTCACTCAATGCGCGGTATTTGATTGGGCGCGTGTTTTGGAGAGTGTTGGAGGGGCAGCTCTGTGGCCCCTGCGTGGTGACGTCAGCGCCAACGTCAGGCAAGGTACGTACACTGGAAAAAGGTCCCCGGAGCCGAGATCGGTCGAACTCGTTCTTGTGTCTCCAGTGCCAAGGCTTGGCCAATGAGAAGTCGACATCCACGTGGGAAACTTCCAATCTTCGATTTGTCGGAGAAGTCGAGTTTGCGAAGGTGGTTTTTTAGCCGTTTTACCATTTCAGTTTAGTGAGGTTCAAGGAAGGGCCTTGGATTTTTCGAGAGTCTGCCAAACTCTGCCACGCAACCTCGAAGCGAAAAACATGCCGTGGTTGTCCAGGAGTGTTTGGGCTAAAGATAGATGATGCCGTTCGTTGACGCACGCAGCTGGGCTCGAAGTTACCTTACGCTACCTACTTACAATTACAATGATGGTGCTCTGAATTCCGTCCGTTTTTTCTTAAAAGTCATCTCTTTCTTGTCTTGCACAGCCCTCTCCGGGTCTTGAAAGTCCTGGAGCTTCGTCGCCATGACAGACCCATCACCAGCGGGGCCCGACGCCAGTAGTCGTCGAGAAGCGACTGCTGCTACAGCTGCTGCTGGAGACCACCAAGACGACGTTATTACACCGGTCGTCGCAGAGACGCGAACTAATGAGAATCGAGAAGCATCATCCAACAACCACGATACGGGACGACAAGACGTGCGCGAGCCTGGGCGATGGCGAGGATACTTTGCCAAGAGCGGGAAGCTCAGGCCCTTCAGGCTTCTGAAGGAGGACTTTCTGAACTTTAGACTGCGATATCTATCAGACTGGGCCGTGTTCAACCAGCTCGTCTTGGCCAGTGCGATATATGTCTTCTTCACGAATATCCTGCCGGGCATCACGTTCGCCAGCGACTTGTACGTCCTGACGGGGCAATCTTGGGGGACTATCGAGGTGGTGTTCAGTACGGGCCTTTGCGGCATCATCTTTGCCCTGTGAGTCGGGAGTATTTGATTCTCGTTTTCGATCTCGGGAGGCTGACATGTCCTTAGATTCTCGGCCCAGCCCTTGACCATTCTTGGTGTCACTGGCCCGTTCTCAGTCCTCGCGGAGAACATCTACTCACTATGCGAGAATTCCTTCAAGGTACGGATGACCCCTCCATCATCTTCGTCACCACCACTTGTTATTATTGCACGGCTCGGTTTCATCATGTCGCAAACTTACACCGCCAGATTCCCTTCCTGCCTTTCATGGCCTGGGCCTTGATCCACGCCGGTTGGATGCACTATCTCCTGGCGATATTCAACGCCCACGACTACACTATGCAGTACGTCACCGACTTCAGTGCCGACATCTTTTCCCTCCTCAACAGCGTAATCTACTTCCACAAAGCCGTCAGAGAGCTGCAGCGCACGAAGGCGGCGGTCTCCCTCGCGGCCTTCCTGTACTCCATCATCGGCGCCGCGGGGACCTGTCTCCTCGCCATCTTCCTGTCGACCGCGCCGTCCTGGAAACCGCTGTTCCACAGATACGTCCGCATGGGCCTGGCCGAATACGCCGCCGCCATCTCCATCGTCTTCTTCATCGGCATGCCCTACGTCGGCGACCTCGCCCACCTCGACCACAACAGGCTCGAGGTGTCCACGACCTTCAGGCCCTCCTCCCCCAGCCGGCAGTTCTTCTTCGTCGAGTTCTGGAAACTCCCCCTCGGCTGGATCTTCATCGCCATCATCCCCGGCATCATCATCACCGTCCTCTTCTACTTCGACCACGAGATCAGCAGCATAATCTGCACGGCGAAGCGCTACGGCGTCCAGAAACCCGGCGGCTACGCCTGGGACATCATGCTCCTCGGCACCACGACGATCATGTGCGGCATCCTCGGCATCCCCCCGGCCAACGGCCTCCTCCCGCAGGCCCCGCTGCACTCCGAGTCCCTGATGCACGTCGTCGTCGAGGACCCTCCCGCCCCCGACTCCGAGCCGGGCGAAGACCCCCCGGCCAAGCCCGTGACGCGGGTCTACGAGCAACGGTACTCGCACTTCATCCAGGCGGCGGGCATCTTCATCTTCATCACGCCGCCCTTCCAGCACGTCCTCGGCCTGACGCCGACGTCCGTCCTCGCGGGCCTGTTCATGTTCATGGGATACCAGTCGCTCTGCGTCAACCCCATCCTGACGAGGATCTGGCACCTGCTCACGCCCCCCTCGGAGCTGCCCGCGCTACCCCAGGGCGCGTCCTGGTTGGGCATTCACTTGTACACCTTCTCTCAACTTGTGCTTACTGGTATCGTTTTCGGTGTCACTTTGACGGTCGCCGCGCCCGGTTTCCCCATCATCATCATTATTCTTGTACCGGTGAGACTGTTCTTCATGAACAGGATATGGAGCCGGCAGACACTGCGGTATGTTGATGGATGGGCGACGAGAGAAGGAAAACCAGAAGATGATGAGAACGACCGTCGGCGCGAGGCGGTCATCGCCTCTCGTGATTCCGCGAGAGACGTCTCCGATGAGGAGAAAGGGATGAAAAATGCATGAAGAGTTCATCTATCTATCTACATCTAGAAAATAATGTTCACCATACATGATCTTAATCTTCAAGAGTATCGATATTCAGACGCTCACATACATATCAAAATGACGAGTCACATTTATGGCGTAATCGCCATGACATCTGCAAGATACTCCCGAACTGCGGGGTCCCGCTGTCAAAAAGCACACCCCCACCGGACACATTTACCCCTCCATCAACAACGACATCCGCGTTTTTCATAGATGTCTCGGATTCCAAGTCCGCTGCGCGCCGGGTGAAGATACCCGCGGCGGCCCCCGAGATCTTGGGCAACCCACTCAGCCATCCGACCTTTTGAGACACATGCCTACGCCATGGCGTATTTCAGGGCCAAGATGCCCGACGGGGCTCCGCGGCTTTGGATCCAATTCATCCAGATCCAGCCGTAGCTGAGAAGCGTCCGTGACAATGTCGCCGTTGTCCGTAGCTGGGAAATATGCCGTCATCACCGGCGCAGGCTCAGGTATCGTCTCACATGCTCACCCTCCTAACAAATCCCGACTAACATCGTCCCTCAGGTATCAACCTCGCCTTCGCCAAACTCCTCCTCGAGCGCGGCTGCTCCGTCCTAATAGGCGACCTCGCCCTCCGTCCCGAAGCAACCTCCCTCGTATCCCAATACACCACCACCGGCACCACCCCCCGCGGCTCCGGCAGTCCCACCGCCCACTTCCAGCCCACGAACGTCGCCTCCTGGCCGCACCTAACACGCCTCTGGTCCCGCGCCCTCGCGACCTTTCCCCGCGTCGACATCGTGGTTCCGGGCGCGGGCATCTTCGAGCCGGCGTGGAGCTCCTTCTGGCAGGCGCCCAAGACGACGACGAACCCGCGGACGGCGTCCCGCGACCGCGCGGACGCGGAGCCCGGGACGTACGCCGTCATCGACGTCAACCTCACCCACCCGATCCGGCTGAGCCAGCTGGCCGTCGGCCACTGGACGCGGGAGCGCAGGGCGGGGTGCCTCGTGCACGTGAGCAGCATCGCGGGCCACGCGGCCGGGATCGGGACGCCGCTGTACTTCGCGAGCAAGCACGGCCTGCACGGGTTCGTGAGGAGTTTGGGGGATATGAGGGACCGGGTCGGGATCCGGTGCGGTGCTGTCGCGCCTGGGGCCGTCATGGTATGCTTTCATCCCCCCCGTTTAGATCTCATTCCCCGGAGCATCTTGAAGTTCTGTCTTATGAAAGAGGGTCGCTGATAACAAAACCACAGACGCCGATGTGGCGCGAGGATCCCGGGAAGCGGCACATGGCCGAGGGTGAGGAGAGCGAGAAGCTATTCCTCAAACCCGAGGAGATCGCGAGGGGGATGCTCGAGCTCTGCGAGAACCCCGAGTACGGCAACGGGACGATCCTGGAGGTCTCGAAGGGCAAGTCGAGAGTCGTGCCGCTTTATCACGCCGAGCCTCCGGAGGGAGCCGGGGTCGTCGTGCCCAAGTTCGCGGAGGGGGCGGAGAAGATCTGGAGTCAGTTAGAGAACGGAGGGTTGAAGGTCTGAGGCTTCGAGCATAGCATTGCGTTTCTGTCTTGATATCAAATGGATTTTCGTGAGGGGTCAAAGTCGCCGTTACTTCATACTGAAGCTTAAATCGAGCTGCTTTTTGGGGTTGTGAAGAGAACAAAACGAAAACGGAAGCAGCGACGCAAAATAGTAACCACGACAAAAAGATAATCAATAGTCGCACGTATGCATATTCATCAGTGCTCGAAAGGCATCAGACGGGAAGGATGACACTAGCGTCTCAACGATCCGAGACTAATTCACACTAGGCGCCACTGCGAATCGAATACCTCCTCGGTGCTTTCTCCTAAAAAACCACTGTCGTCTTCAGCGTTCATCCCAGAAACCACGAATATCAATCCATCAAACTTCTCTTGGTGACAGAGCGCTTATGTTATTTTGCATTTCGCCGCGACGATGGCTGGACCTGCCGACAACAACGCTCTACCCACCCGCCCGCATCTCCAACTCTTCAACCCCGACCCAAGTAAGGCCTGCTTCCACTTCTTCCCTCAACTACCGGCGGAGCTCCGTCATCTCATATGGAACCACGCCCTACGACGGAGGCGTCTCATCCATGTGAGCCTCGAAGAAGTCGACGGCGATGGGGGCGACGATGATGACCGCCCGAGATACGCCATCTCCAACGCCCTGGGCCGCCCCATCACGGGAAACCACTACCGCGTCGTCGTAAAGACCCGTGGCCCGCTCCTCCCGGAGATTGTGAGGGTGAACCGCGAATCGAGGGCGGCGACGATGGCTTTCTATGCCGTCAAACTCCCCTGCTACCTCGACTCCACGGACAGCCAGAAAACGAACATCTCCTTGAACCTAGCATGGGACTACATCAGAATCCTGGCGGGGCCCCCATGGAAACTCTCCTTTATCGACTTCATCCACGACCTGCGCGCCTACGACCCCGAAGGCGTTGGGGTCCGACACCTCGTCATAGATGAGAGCGACGCCTTTGAAGATGAGGAGATGTTCCCTGGACGAGAAGACGACCCCGCCTCCTTCGACGCGGCCGAAATTGACGCCACCAGCCTAGACGCCTTCCGCGCCACCGTCAGTAACCTGGAGAGCATCTGGTTCATGCGCGTCCGACCCGGTGGGCGGGCGCTCAACGTGGTGACCCATACGCGCATCCAGGCCTTCAACTACGGGTTCCCCGTCCTTCCGGCCTTCACCTTCTTCGACGCTCCGGCGCGGGACCCGCGGGACGTTTCGCGGGACTTGAAGAAGGTGTGGGGCGGGGTGTATGACCCGCGCCTGGAGGTCGTCTTTTGGCGGCGGCTGCTGCGGAAGCTCGGGGTCGACCCGGCGAGTCTCGATGCATCTACAGACGTCCGGATCATGGTCGGTTCCGATCTGGGGGCCGTCGTCCGCAGCCGGGCCGACGCGAGCAGGCGTCTTCATGAGGAGGACTTTCAGTGGTTGAAGTCGCGGGGGCAGAATCTCGGCTGGGAGAGCGGAGGCAGGGAGAATAGGCCTGCGGGGTGCTTTCAGACGAAGACTAAACCGCGGTGGAAATTGCCTGGCTTCGACGGGCCGGAGGTGCTTGCTGCGGCACCAAGGCCGGCGTTGGGTTTCTGGCTGTTTCCGGTGGAGGCGTTTGGTGAGATGGGAAGCGATGAGACGCCGGATACGTGGCTCAAGTTTAAAGGCGTCTATGACATGAGCCGTCAGTGGCCTAATCTTGCACTGGCGCATGTAAGTTGACGTCTCCGCGGGAGTACGAGGTTTGGATCGAGGCCAACGAGAAGGGTAGATGACGGCTTGTCGTCTGGAGGGACTACTTTTGAACACTTTGATGTGAGCAAAACTTTACACTTGCCAAGCTGGCGAGTTCAGTCCAGATGATTACAATCAGGCTTGGACGATATTTAGGAAATTCATCCTAAATTACGAATGAGATTCTCCAAAATCCAAGACTTCGTCTAAAGAAAGCATCGTAAATGGCACCATCTCGAAAGCCAGCCCATCCTCTTTACGCTGGGGAGTGCGCACTACGGTGCAGGTCATGTAATCGGGGCCCAATGATCTGAGGCACACATTCACGTCGTCGACTCTGGCCCCCTTGAAAATGATCTCATGCTCCGTGACCGCGTCGCCATCGTCCTCAAACTTCTCCGCTGGGAGCGGCGGCCTGAATTTCTTGAACTGCAAGTCCGCCAGCCAGGGCGCGAGGAGGGCTTCTCCGGTCATCTTGACGTAAGCTTCTCTCAGACACCATAATGCATAAAAGCACCGTAGCTTGAAGTCTGCCCCATCCTCTGCCGAGGCGCCCGGCTTCAGGCCCGGAGGGATCGCTAAGAGGACCTGCCACTTAAGGAAGCTCGCCTCAGCTGGCGACAGCACGTCAGCATGGACGTCAACGAAGTGCGGCCACCCCTCGCTCCTAAGCATGCCGTGATCCCTCGCGCGGCGCTCCGAGGTACAAACGACATCGACACCAACGTCAACGGGCCCGTTGGAGGAGTCGTAACCGTGGACAGCAATAAGAGCAACGAGACCGGCTTGGTGGCTCACGTTGAAGCTCAGAGGTTCAGAGCCCTCGGCGGTGCGGAAGACGGGTTTAGTGTGGTCGTTGCGTACGGCAGTAGCCGATGGCCAGGGGACGCCGCAGAAACGGGAGATGGCATAACGTTTCAGGAGGTGTGAGCCCAAAGACAGCTTCGCGTCGCGAACATGGTAGTATTTCAGCACGGCTTTGCGCTCTTCGGCGCTGAGGAGAGCGAGCGCCCGAGATGCCTGAGATTCCTGGTTAGTTTTGGGGCGTTTTGGATGCTTGCTTTCTCTCTTTGGAAGG
This sequence comes from Colletotrichum karsti, assembly GCF_011947395.1. Taxonomy (NCBI): domain Eukaryota; kingdom Fungi; phylum Ascomycota; class Sordariomycetes; order Glomerellales; family Glomerellaceae; genus Colletotrichum; species Colletotrichum karsti. The sequence continues at coordinate 554,904 of NW_024065907.1, forward strand.
GTGAAGTGAGGCGGATGATGAAATACTGGGCCAAGGGATGCGAGAACTATTGGGGTAAAGATCTCGTTTGGGAGAGTTTGATTTGCAAGGAGAAGGACGAAACAGACATGGGTGTGCGTCTGTGTTGACGGGCGGTTCGGTTGGGTGAAGGGGGGATCAAGTTTCTCTTACTGCTTGCTCAAGGTGCTTCGTTTCAGTGGCCTCTGGATACAGGTGCCGAGTATCCAGGATCCACTGTACGATAGTCGGGGCCATCTCGATCGGTGTTGTTTTCGGGGGTTTGAACGACGTCCTTCGCACTCGCAAGCCTTTGGTTTTGCGATATGTTGTGTAGCTGTCCTTCTGAACTCAACTTGTCAAGTCTGGAGTATGGAATGACAGCTGCAGTTCCAGAAACCAAGCCGTCTTGGCAGAGATCAGGTACTCCAGGAGTCCAGCCAGCCGCCGTCACAAGAGGGACGTGGAGGGGACGAAAAGAAGTCTGCCAAGCAACCCAATTAAGGTTAAGGATTGCCTGATGGCCGTCGTTGACACCTTATTCGCCCCGCTTAGTGGTTGAGAAGAGACGTGAAAGAGACGAGAGGTCGATGCAACGGTGGCCGAGACGAGCGTAAAGCCGTCTGGGAGACTGAGAGAGACAAGCAACTGGACAATGGGTCTCGGAGGGGCTGAAGCGAGCAGGCGAGTAAGCGAGAAATGCTTGGCTCCGAAAGAAACAGTGATGGATCGATGATTTGCGATCTGAAGTTTCAGACATCAGGCCATCTGGACCTTGGGAGTTGCGAGTCGCTCCTGGTTTCGGGTTCTGAGGGATGGTTGTGTTGGAGTGGTTGGAGTTGGAGGTGGAGGTGGAGGAGGAGGAGGGCAGGTTGAGACGTTTCCACCCCTCCTCACCTCAGGTTCCCGGTCCTCCCCTCCACTTTCCCACCAACCTCTCCCACCCTCCTGCCGGAACAGGGCGGACCAACGCCCGCTAGCGCCCATTCTTACAGGTGGGGTGCCAGTGGTTCCAGTGGCTCACAGCCGCAGATCACAGCGAATGGCGGCTTGGCCGTGCCTTTCCCGCCCCAAACCATTTCTTGACTTCACTCCACCCTGGGCTGATGGAACATTGTCTGACGACGACTGATTAACATCTATAAAGCTTCATCACCCGTTGTTCGCTTCTTCTGTTCTTACTCACTCCTCTCCAGCGCAATTCTACTTCTCTCCTTCTAGAATTCGCCGCGCGGTCGAGTCTCCCACCCAACTCAACAGATTCCTGCGTTTCTCATCTCAATCGGCCTCCCCCGTTCCGTCGTCATACTCGCCGCGATCACCACCAACCAAGACAATCACCATGCGCGACGTCGAGCAGGCCAGGAGTGCCACCCTCTGTTCCGCCCGATGTTCCCTTCCACGGAAGCGTTGAGCTGAAGGTGTCGAGCAGAGACCCTTTTCATGTTGGATTCTTCTGTCTGGAGGCTGGGGCGCGCCGGCCGGAAGACAGTCGAGGATCACTTTTACAACAACTTTTTACAACCGCTGGAAGGATCCGCAGTTACCTGAGGTGTCGATGATCCGTCCGCAGCTGCCACGCGACGGGAACCACAACCTGGCGCGGTTCTGGCCACGGGCGACGAGAATCCACTGGTAGGGCTGCGTGAGCCTGGAAGCGATGGCGACTCTCCTTTTTGGTTCTCAGTCCTGCCCGTCTCGCCTGGATCGGACTCTTCGTGAGTTAGAGGAAGGTTCGAGAAGGCAGGGCTTTATCCTGACTCGCCTGCACCCGGATTCTTCGTGAGTTAGGGGGCACGGTTTGAGAGGGATGGGGATCGAGGGGATGAGGCGCTCTTCTTTTTACTTTTCTTCTTTTTTTCTTCAAATCAGCCCATCACAACGCCGAGAGTTGGGCAGCCTGATGAAGCGCAGGGGATGGGTTTGTGCACTTGCGCAGATCCGAAACTGCGTGGAGGGTCCCTTGCAGAGTCTGGACCTTTTCGTGGTGCGGGGGATTATGGTGCTGGGTAGCATCAACCAACCAGACTATTCGTTCTTGAGATTCGCATTGTAGGAAGGGAGGGAGGGTTTGTTAATGGGCGAGATCAGAGAAGCTGTTTGGCTATGAGGCGTAGCGAACGAAACTTCAATACATCACAAAATATAAAAGTTCTTCAATTTTCTCATATGAAGTTGTCATCTGTGACTGCATGTTCTCGAGTCAATGTTACATAAAACAGAGAAAATTGACGATCTTTCGTCATCCAAGCAAACTTGATGATAGTGTAGGATATACGTTGTTGAGTCGTTATGCCTAATGTTCTCGGTTGGTTGGTGTTTAATCTCCTACCATTTGAATGTCTATCACCAAAATGTATCAGGTGACTGCAATAGTACTCTCCAGACTGACGATCTCAAGTGATCCTCGGCTATGCATGCGCTCTCACGGAGCGCACCCTTCGGATGCATTGCACCGGATTCACAGGGCTCGGGCAGCTGTACCAGTACCATGCCAAAGATTGAGCCGCGTTGTTGTCGTACATATTCCAAAGACGTAACGGCCACAAGACCATTTCGTAAAACTCCAAAACGCCTTCCATGCCTCGCTCTTTTCAGATCATACACGTAATCTGTACAGTATATCGTTTCGTACGCCACTTCGAGAGCAGCTCTCTCACTTCTTCTCCGCCGCTGCCGCCGCCGCGGCCTGCTCGGCGCGGTATTTCTCGTTCTCGACCTCCCTCCAGTCCCTCGGCGCCTTCTCGTTACCGTCCGTCTCGCCCCTTCCGCCGGCAAACGCGGGGCGTCCGGCATACAGCTGGTAGCCCTTGCCGGCCTCGGCGTCGTTCATCGTCTTGTAGTTGACGGGCATGTTGCCGCGGAAGCGCTTGCGCATGTCGACCATGCCGCGCTTGCATTCGCCGAAGCCCTTCTTGAGTTGCTGGCACTTGGTGGGGAGGGTGTTGACGAGGGGTTCGCGGAGGCAGTCGGAGGCGGAGTTGCGATGTACCATGACGCAGTCGGATTCTTGGAGGCATTGCGCGAGTGCCTCGCCTGCGACGGAGTTAGTTTCTTGTTCTTCCAAGCGAGATCTGTTGTGAGGCTTACGCAGTTCTTTGCAAGAGCTAGGCATGGTGACGGGTCTGGGGCATTTGCCTTGGTGGGAGTGGTCCGACTTCTGAAGCTATCGCCGCAGAGACGTTGAGCTTCCAGTTTGCAAAGAGAAAAAAAACAAAGTCTCTTTGATTGGTCAGCATCAGCAAAACAACCCCACTTACATGCAGCGGTTTCTGCAAGGTGCGAGAGCGCAGAAGGGCCGCTAAGGTTGGTTTTAGTGCCATGTCCCTGCAGTCCTTCAGGTCCTTCAGGTCCTGTGGTCCCCGCTTTTCAAGGATCCCGGCTCGCTGACCAACCGCGTTGCTCGCGCGCGCGCCCCGTCTCTGCCCCTCCAATAAGGTACCCCGGGCTGCAATGGCGGCGTGCGCTGGCACATTGTCACTTTCAACTTCCGGGGGCTAAGGGAGTGACAGCGCAGCACCTGTGTGACCTTGCCATGACCCTCGACCTCCAATTCCCCATGGCACCTTGACCTTTTCGAGAGCTGTCCCTCAGATACATCTTCGCATGTGACATCACCAGGCGCCCGACCACTTCCAGATTCGTACGCTGACACACATCGTTTGAGCACATCTTTTTCTCTTTTCTCTCACCTTATCGATCGCCAACGAAAAGGTCACGGCCAGCCAACAAAACGCCGCCCAAAGCCCCGAGGCTCCCAGGCTCCTCTCCCTCTTAACTTAAGCTTTGCGCCCCTTCAGACACTAGAGTGATGATGCCTTGAGAGCTCTTTCTTTTTCGTTTGTTTCCCACCTCATCTTAGACATAATCGTTCCTGAGTTTGCGCCGGCAGCTTTTATTGCATTACATCGATTTCTCCCTTCCCACAAGATGCCTATCCCTTTCATCGGCCGACTAAACATGTAAGGGTTGCCAAGTTGTCCCATCCATCTCCCTCGCCTCGCCTCCCTCTTCTTTTCTCCCTTCAACTGCAACGCTCGGAACCTACGATGTTGCAGTCAATGCGATCCGGACTGATGCTGATGGAATCGCGCAGCGTCGAGTATGTGGCTCTGGTGGGGTCTTTTCTTCTGGTAGGACTCGAGGCTATCATCCGAGTCCTGACCTTGGCTCTGCGTACGCATAATGCGCTCCCTTGTCTTCCCCAGGTTGTGGCGTTCCGAGCTAGCTAACCCGAGGCTTCCATAGCTTCGCCGCTCATCGCCCTGTTCTACCGAGCTTCGCGTCGACTGTTTAATCGATTTTCGACGCCCGCGCACAAACGCGCCGAGGAGCGCAAGAAGTGTTGGTCCTCCGTCCCCGGCCACGACGCCCCTCTCCGTGACGCAATTGGACTGACTCGGGTGTCGCCCAGCTATCTCGACTAACGTGAGGGACGCCTCGGACTTCGTCGATCTTTGCCGCTTGTTCGGATATGAGGCTGAGGAGCACGTTACGCAAACCAAGGATGGCTTCCTCCTCGGTCTCCACCGCTTGGCTTGGAAGAAGGGCGAGGAGGGTCTGAAGATCAACAGCGGTCCGAACAGCGTGAAAAAGAAGGTCGTATACCTGCATCACGGCCTTCTCATGAACTCGGAGGTCTGGGTGTGCTTGACCGACGAGCAGAGATGTCTTCCTTTTGTGCTCGTCGAGAAGGGCTACGATGTCTGGGTAAGTATAGGCTTGGTCGCATCGACTGGGCGCGTTGCTAATATTATGGTACAGCTCGGCAACAACCGCGGCAACAAGTACTCGAAGAAGAAGGTTTCCCAGTCGCCTAAGTCGCTCGAGTTCTGGAACTTCTCCATCGACGAGTTCGCCTTCCATGACATCCCCGACAGCATCGCTTACATCCTCGAGGCTACCGACCAGGAAAGCTTGTCGTACATTGGTTTCTCCCAGGGAACTGCGCAAGCTTTCGCAACCCTCGCCATCCACCCCAAGCTGAACCAACAGGTGAACGTATTCATCGCTTTGGCCCCGGCCATGTCACCCGCCGGTCTATCCAACGGCATCGTAGACGCCCTAGTCAAGGCTTCCCCGCAAGTCTTGTTCCTCCTTTTCGGTCGCCGATCCATCTTAAGCTCTGCTACCATGTGGCAGTCCATTCTTTACCCGCCGATTTTCGTTAGAGTCATCGACCTTGGCCTTTCCTTCTTGTTTAACTGGCAGACGAAGAATATCTCTCTCAGCCAGAAGCTTGCTGCTTACCCCCATCTCTATTCCTTTACTAGCACCAAGAGTGTGGTCCACTGGTTCCAGATCATCCGCAACAAGTCCTTCCAGATGTACGACGACGACGTTCACCCGCCCATGTCCATCAGCTCTTCTAGCAAGTACACAAAGGTCGCAAAGTACCCCACGCGCAACATCAAGACTCCCATCGTGCTTGTCTATGGCGGCAGCGACTCATTGGTCGACATCAAGGTCATGCTCAAGGAACTGCCCAGCCAGACAGTGGCCACCGAGATCCCCCACTACGAGCATCTTGACTTTCTCTGGGGCCGCGACGTCGACGCCCAGGTCTTCCCCCACGTCTTCGACGCGCTTGACAGCTTCACCGACGCGCTACACTCGAAAGAAGAGTACGCACGATACCAACTAGCACGACAAGAGAGCCTTCTCGGCTCCGGCAACGCCTACCGCCACGCTCAGAAGGACAGCGACGTCTCAGCTAGCGAGGCCTCGACATCGGTGGATGACATCCAGCCCAGAAACGGTACGGACAGCCCGCTTTCATACAAGTCACGAGACCGACCATCCGGGATCCCCTCGCCCTTCGGTACCACGCGAACGAGGGCTCCGTATTCTCAGGTCGTTGCTAACGACGACGACGTTCCTTCTTCGCCAGACAGACCAGACAGCCGCGCGGCGAATCCCGACGACAAGGGCGTAGAAACCCGCGAATCCCCGACGGCAAAGCTTAAGGGCATTGGCGTGCGACGCGGAAGCGGAGGAAGTAGCCTAAGCCTGGATAGTATGCGGGAGGGTAAGGGTATTAGTTTGGGTACGAGTAAGGCCCTCGGGGGCGTCGTAACGAAGAGTGGGATAGATGCGAAGGGACTGGGTAATGCTGGGACGGACGAGGCAAAGACTGTGAAGAAGAAGAAGCGTGTCACCGTCGCTCCGTAGGCTTGATGTCTGCGGAGTTGTAGAAAAAACAAAAGTCAAGACAAAATTGGATTAGAAGTAACTATTAGAATGTTGCAGCATGTTGCACGGTGACCATGGAGTGCTGCCTGCAAAGGGTGAAGTGATCACATGAATACTCTGGGCCTTCCCAAACTTCTCAATGACGGAGCTTGGGCTAAGCAAGACCTAGTAAGCATTGCGAGGTCGAACGGATATATTTGCTGTGCGTTCGAAGACGACCTTGGGCAGAGTAGACAGTCTTCGGATTGCCAAGCAACGATGCCAAGTCCAGCACATCGAAAACCCGTCCCATGGGGTATCTTGTAGAATACATTCGCATTATCCATGCCTTCCAATCCACGCCTTTCATATCCGGTGTACCGAGAGACGAATCGGCAGCGTCTAAGGCGTGATCATAATCCGATGGGTGACGTTGCAGGCGGGCGTCACAACATGGGACACAAGGAATCCCAGGCTCGACTGTACATAGCAGCTGCAATATCACGGTCAATATACACTTTGTGGCCAATGGGATTCGAGAGATCGTTCATGTTGGTCTGATCTACTAAATAAAGTCACGAAATCCACCGTCGTGGTTCGTCTCTATGGAGAGCTCAAGGATGGTATCCATTCGAGTTAAACTCTATCAACACCCGACCCCCTTCGAACTCAGCAAACACACCAACAGTAGTTCTTCATTTATGTATGGCAGCATCGTATATCTAGCTAGAAACTGTAGACTGAATCTATCTGGTCTCTCACGATCATGACACGGCGGCGAAGTATGCGGAAGCCGTTTCCCGCCGAAACATGATCTTACACCCCTTTTCGGGGCAACGCCAGGCGTATGATATGCTCAGCTGGGGTTTACACGTGGTCTCAGTTGTTTTACAAAAGGTAGATGATGCCATGGTATTGGCGTCTTCGCCAGCCTCGGGGTGGGTGGCTCACGATGTTTCCAGGTAGGCTAGACTTTGACGCCGCTCGTTGCATCCGTAAGGGTACCGTACTTCCATGACTTCAACCTCGACGTGTCGTCTTCGGGCCCGCTCAGCAGACAAGCTGGTAACTCCGTACCCGTTCTCAGTCTGAATATCTTCCACCCTGGCTTCTGTTCCAGGGAGCTGCTTGAGGAGAGCGGCAGGAGCAATAAGGATGGTTGCCTCTTGGAGGGCCGAGTCTCCAGCGGCAGCGAGGACAAGATCAAGGACTGATAGATTTCGTGGGAGGGGTACGAGAAACAGCCTCACCCATGGCGTAGTACGAGAAATGTCAGGGGTTTGTTGGGAAGTAAGTAGACACAGGCGGATCTTGGTGGTTGTTCTCTCTCTTCATCAGATCGTTTGCATGACGAATATGATGACCAGGAAATCGGCGAGTTCCCCTTGTTAACGAGAGCGAGCAAAGACACAAATTGACCGTGTCGATACTTCTTCTCAACCAACCGGGCATTCGGTTCACCTTGCTAAAACACCACCAGTGACACAACGCATAGTATGGTAGAACATGGGGAAGACATGATTTCAATTGTCTACAGACGACCTTAAGGGCCAACAGCTCTTTCGAGACGGCGCAAGCATCCACGCTCTTGCCTCTCATTATCTCAACATACGGAGAGTTTCCGACTCTTGCGATATTATTTTTCTTCTTGCCTACTTGCCGTTTCCCATTGTACCTACGCCTCATGCTTGATAGTCTCAAGCCGAATCACTTATAAAAGTAACGCAAAGAGGGGGTATCGTGCGAAAGCCGCTCAAAGCCCTTCGCAGCCGGCCACAAAGCCTCTGTGAAGGGTTATGCGGGGTATGTAAAAGATGAAGAAAGGAAACAAATAGTCTGATGCTAAAGAAGGGGAAAAGAAGCAGCTACTCATAGAAGCGCTGTGGGGGGATTACAGGGAGAAGAGACTCCCAAAGGGCTCCATTCGTCTTCGTCAACTATATCGAGATATTGCCCAATGGCAAGATCTTCGATGGATCACCGGTAAACCGGTTGTGGTAGTCGACGATGCCCTGTGCAATGCTAGGAAAGTCCTTGATGTTTTGTGATCTCATCTCCTGGAGGAGTTTACGCAGCCCATCGTTGTACTGCGCCTTCTGAGGTCCATCAATTTGGCTGCCGCCAAGCTGGAGGAGTATTTGGTCGTCTAGAGCGAAAAAGGCGACCGTCAGCGTTCAACATGCTTCGAAACATGTGAAGTGGTCAGTTATCCTTGCGGGGCGAAGGCGACCTACCCGGCAGCTGCATGGTCTCGAAGTGCTGGTAGATACAGTCAGCACCTCTGGGGCAGTCCCGATTTGCCAGCTGGTCGGGGCAAATAGGAAGCTTTGGGTCGATCTTATTGCTAAAGGTGAGGGATCGTAATCCTCCGGCGACGGTTTCAGCAAACTTGGGATGGTATCGATAAGCACGGAAATACTGCAGCGGACTTTCGTAGGGGGTGTATTGGATGTTGGTTGCCGTCTCATCAGTGTTTTCCGCGGGTTGAGGAACCTGTTGAACATGTTAGAAACCACAGCGACATTGTGATGTGAAACGAAATGTACTTCTCTCACAGCATCAACTCCCTGTTCGGGTGTTGACTCGTTTACTCCCAGTGAAATCTGTTCAGGAATCGGTGAGGCTCTTGAATTCAACTCCTGCGGGTCAGCATCACTATTAGCCAGCGAGACAGTACTGCCTGCGGGCACCGGACTGATGGATGGAGACTTGGCAGGATCTGAGGGGGCAAAGGCTTCAGGCGGCTCGTAGGCGTCTGAGGACTCTGACTCCTCTACTTGATACGGCTCTTCTTGGGCTTCTTGGGATTGCTCTTCGTCCTGGGAATTCGAACTCTCAGATCCGCCCATAACAACATCAGAGGGACTATCACTCGAACTGGTAGCAGGCCGCGAATCCTCAACTTCATTCACGCTGGCCACTAGGCCCGCAGAAGCATTGGGAAGCGCGGCTACTGCCTCATCTGCAGCATCGGGAATTCCAGCAGGATCTGTTGTGACCAGGCCAACAGCTGCGTTGTCGGCGTCTCCGAATCCGATGGCAGGGGCTCCGTCGCGCTGAGCGACGGGAGGTTGAGGCATCGGGATAGCCGTGATAGAGGAGTTTGAAGCCGCGGTTTCATTGTAGGAAGTTGAAGGGGGCATTGTGGTCTCAGCAGCAGGCTGCGAAGTCTGGACTTCAGAATGGGCTCTGGTCGGCACTTCGGTGACAACAGGGTCCACTAGATCTTGATTAATGATGCATTCGGCATGCTTTCGACGTCTTGAGATGTCCACTAACCGGAGTTGCTTTTCAGCTGACTTTGGGGCTCTGTTGCCTCATCGGAATCTTGTTCCATCTGTTCCATCTCTCGGGCCAACTTCTCTCTCTCCGCGTCATCCTCCTCTATCTCCTTTTGCAAGCGCGTCATCTGGGATTGCAGCAGACGCAATTTGCTCTTCTTCGCCTGCAGCCTGCTTTCGACGAGAGGCAGGCTGGTACTAACTGCGCGGCGCTTTTCAGCCCTGATGGAAGCATTCTGGATTTTGTTCTCCGACGGTTTGGGCAGGCGCATCGAGCTGCTCGCTTCGGCGACCACTGGCGAAGAATCGCCGCTGGGCTGATCAGATGCACCGGACGCGCCCATGGACTGGACCCGTCTCATGTTTGGTTTGCCCACATCCGACTCGGCAGCAGCCTCTGGCGTTTGCCCATTAGACTTGGGACCAGACGCCTGCCCGTTCATAGAAGCCTTCAGCCTCCTTTTGGCTTCGGCCAGTGCAATCTTCCGCTTCATCGCCTCAATCTGTTTGTCCATAACTTCGAGATGTCCTTGCTTTGGCGGGGCAGCAATGATTCCTGACTGAGGAGTAGCGACGTTGCTAGGGCCTGGGCTAAGTTGGGGGCGACCGTCCGTCAGAGGAGGGAATTCGCGGAATGATGCCGTGTTGTTCGACGGGGTGGCCTGCTGAATGCCTGTAGATTCGTCCGTGGGAGATCCTATCTCCATCTCGACATCCTCGTCATCCGATGCGTCACTGACATCGATGACAAATGGCATTTCTTGGCGGTGGTAACCGAAAGGACGCTTATGTGATTGTGTATCCGTGATGAAGTTAGCAGCTACGGGTCGCTTTCGTTGGTTTCGGGCTGCGGGTTGAGCTGCGGACATGAATAGACCTGGAATAGCTGACGTTGATGCGGATGCTGGCTCGGGCTGTTGGGGTAAGTTTGTCGGAAGTGCCTCAGCAGCAGGTGCAACTTTGGCAGCAGGAGGTCGTGTGGTAGATGGCGATGTCCCTTCGGAAGGAGCCTGCAATGAATCTTTGCGAACAGCCGCCTTATGAGCACGTGCATCGCGAGATTTCTGCAAGGCTTCCATCTTTTGCTGCTGAAGGACTTCCTTGTCGCTTTTCGTCTTTGGATCAACTTGAGGACCATCAGCCGACGTGTGAGTAGGGGCAGCCTTTGCGTTTTTCGCAGCCAATAGACGAGCTATCCGGTCCTTTCTCTCTTCGCCGGCTGACTTGGCGGCGGATACTGGTTGATTTGATGCCGCAGGGGTTTGGGTACCGGAAGGCTTCAAGGCTGCTTGCGCTGGAGAGTGTGACCCTCCCGACGCCTGAGGAACAGACGTGCCTGGAATAGCTGGTAGGGGCGGACTGCTGATATCCAGACCAAGCTCCGTGAAGAGGTTCTTGAGAACCGTCTCATCGATGCCTGCGTCCACAAATTGTTGGAAGCGGACGCCCAATGGAAAGAGGTGAAGGATAGCAGCATGGGCCTTCTTCCTAGCATCTTCAACGGCGGTGTGACTTGTCGCGGCCATACTAGGCGCAGCGGACTGTCTTGACAGGCCGTTGGTATTGGGTTGGCGATTGTCGACAACAGCGGGGGCCATTTCGTGAGGTGACAGGTGGGGAGAGTAGGAGCCCGATCGTTCCCGCCCTACTTTGAGGTCAGCTTCAAGTCCATCACATACCCTGAATTTATGATGCTCACCAGTTGCGTCCAGAGCTTCAGGGCTTGCCGCCCGCCTATGCTCACTCGGACCACTGTGCCAGACCGATGCGGCGGCGTTACGACCGTGGTTGACTGTCGCATTCGAGGGAGCTTTGCCAATTGTGTGGGAAGGAGCGGTGCCCATGATGGTCTCTGCTGGTTCGTACAAATCGTCAAATTCACCCTCGCTGAGCTCGCCCTCCTCGGCGTCCTCTGTGCCCTTCGCTATTTTCTTAGCCGCGGGCGGACGGACCCCACCAGATGGTGCGGAAGTTCGAGACATAGATGCCTTCAGAGAAGTGTCTGCGGGCTGATAGTATTGAGAAGCGGGGATCAGCTTGGGCTCTTCTCGAGAAGGCAAATGCTGCTGAGGCAATGGTGCTGGTGCGGGTACGGGTGCGGGCGCGATCGCGGACGTCTGATGTGCCTGCGATGGGTGCGGTACTTGTGGCGTCTGCATGGGTTGCTGCCAGCCGAATGCCTGAGCCGGAGGAGCAAAGCCTAGGCCAGGAATTATGTTCTGGCTGGCTTCGTACGGATCGTGAGGTTGAGGGTAGGCATCAAACCCGTGGTTCGCGGGCGGAGGATAAGTCTGCGTGGGAAACGGCGGTGCGGTCGGGAAGCCGTAGGGTTGATTGGGAGGCTGCCCTGGGTACGGTGAGTACCCGTATGGGTAGTAGTTGTTCATGTGAGAGACGGGAGGCGCGACGCGGCTGCCTGCAAATGTGTGTCGGGAGTCAAAAAGAATGAGGCCTCAGGACGAGGAGGCGTGGCCAGCAGCCAATCTTTGGGTTGGTGTTGCCCTCGCCGAACACCTCGACAACCTGGAAGCCTGTGTGGTCGGCGCCCGTGAGTGACCAGCTGTATGCTATGATGATAATAGCAAGTACGTTGAGTCTGAATATGTCTTTTCTGTACTCGGGAGCAGAAGGAGCATGGCAGATTGCAGGGAGAGAGGGGCCAGGAGCGGTCAGTTGGTCGTTGGTCGATTGCCAAGATGGCAAGAAGATTTCACGGCGCCAAAGCTCGAAAAAACACAACCGTCATACAGCTTGGGATGAGAGACCGGGACTATCCGAATAAGGACAGATCCAGAAGCTTCAGACCAAAGGAAGCGATGCGATGCGATGTCGTCGCGTTTGTTCAGTCCCGCTGCAGAGGAGTGGGAAAAAATCGAGCGGCTGTGGAACGAAATGTCTTCGATGACCGCAATGCGACAAAACGAGGTTGGGCGGTGCGGATTCGATGAAATGGAATCCAGCCCAGCCCGGACCCGGGGGAAATAAAATTCAAGGCCGTGCAGGGAAAGAGGCCCATCTGAAAGCGCTATACCGTTTGAAGTTAGACTGACTTGCGACCGTCTCGCGTCACACTCAGTCTACTCACAGTCTGGCGCCTGTCACGTGGGGCCCCTCCATTGTTTACTTCGAAAGGGTACCCCAAGCAACCGTCCTCCTGAATCCCTGCTCAAGTGATCTAAAGTCAACAATATCCATCCTTACGTCGTTGCTCTTCCTCCACCTCCCAGCCTCCCCAAGCTTGCCTTGATTTCGCGTTTTTACCAAAGGCAAATACGGCCCCCGAGGTTGCGACTCGGCGACTTCTTTCGTCTTGTTTTCTTTCAGAGTTTCGTCGCTTTGTTGCACTTCGTCCTCTTTGCTTCTGTCTTAGTGTTTACTCAATGAGCGACATCACATACGAGCGACGTTTTGCGACCAACGACACGGAAACGACACAACCCGCGGACCTGAGGGCTGCCCTCACTCTACAGACCATTCCTCCTCGGTGTTGCAAATATGGCGCAACCACGCAATAATCCTTTCTCTAGGACCTCACCGGGTCCTAGCAGCGGCCGGCCGAAATCCGCTGTCTTCTCCTCGCCATCCCCGCTATCCGCCGTCTCGACTCCCACGGCGCACGCCAGAACCCAGTCCCATGCTTCGATAGCACCCGCAGCACCCTCAGCACCTGCCGCTGCGTCGGCGATACCCCCCGCGGCTGGCCATTTCCGCCATAACCGTTCCGACTCAAGGAACAGCGGCTCTGGCACTTTTGCGCCCTCCTTCATCAAGACGGAGGAGATGCGACGCGGTTCCGATACGGTCAGAGGCATTGAAGGCGAGAACGACTTCTCTGGAAAGCGATATGTGTGGCTTAAGGATCCCCAAGTCGCCTTTGTCAAAGGTTGGGTCGTTGAGGATTTGGCGAACAACAGGATACTCGTCCAGTGCGACGATGGCACTGTAAGTCGCCTGATCTGGCACGCCCGAGACGAAGCTAATCACCCGGCCACAGCAACGAGAAGTTGACGCTGAGAGCGTTGACAAAGTCAATCCTGCCAAGTTCGACAAGGCAAACGATATGGCCGAGTTGACCCATCTGAACGAGGCGTCTGTGGTCCATAACCTCCACATGAGATATCAATCCGACTTGATCTACACCTATTCCGGTCTTTTCTTGGTCACAGTCAACCCGTACTGCCCGCTGCCTATCTACACGAATGAGTACATCAATATGTACAAGGGAAGGAGTAGGGAGGATACGAAACCCCACATCTACGCAATGGCAGACCACGCCTTCCGCAATCTGGTGGACGAAGGTGAAAACCAGAGCATCCTAGTCACCGGTGAGTCTGGTGCAGGTAAAACCGAAAACACCAAGAAGGTCATCCAGTACCTTGCGGCAGTTGCGCACTCCGAATCGCCCGTCAAGAACAAGTCGCAACAGTCAAACCTCTCTCAGCAGATCCTCCGCGCCAACCCGATTCTTGAAGCTTTTGGAAACGCCCAAACGGTGCGAAACAACAACTCCTCGCGATTCGGAAAGTTCATTCGCATCGAGTTCAACCGTGCAGGCGCTATTGCCGGCGCATTCATTGACTGGTATCTGCTTGAGAAGTCACGCGTCGTGAGAATCAACGGACATGAGAGAAATTACCACGTTTTTTACCAGTTGCTCAAGGGTGCTGATAGGAAGATGAAGTCCGAGTTTCTTCTTGATGGACTCGACGTGGAGGACTTTGCATACACCCGCCCCGGCCACGACACCATCGTCGGAGTGTCTGACCGCGACGAGTGGGACTCCCTGATGGAGGCCTTCTGCGTCATGGGCTTCTCGGACAAAGAGCAGAGCTCCATTCTCCGCACGATCGCGGCTGTCCTTCACCTCGGAAATGTTTCTGTTGTCAAGGAGAGCCGTGCTGCAGACCAAGCCCGCTTAGCACCCGATGCCAAGGATCAGGCGGCCAAGGTATGCAAGCTTCTAGGAGTTCCTCTCGAGCCCTTTTTGCAGGGCCTGCTGCACCCCAGGGTCAAAGCCGGTCGCGAATGGGTTGAGAAGGTCCAGACTCCTGAGCAAGTCAGGTTGGGTTTGGACGCCCTGTCCAAAGGTATCTACGAAAGGGGGTTCGGCGACCTTGTTACCCGTATCAATCGTCAGCTAGACCGAACAGGCATGGGCTTGGACGATTCGCGCTTTATTGGTGTGCTGGATATCGCCGGTTTCGAAATCTTCGAGGAGAACAGCTTCGAGCAGCTTTGCATAAACTACACCAACGAAAAGCTCCAACAGTTCTTCAATCACCATATGTTCGTCCTTGAGCAAGAAGAGTACGCAAGGGAACAGATCGAATGGCAGTTCATCGACTTTGGACGCGACCTGCAGCCCACAATCGACCTCATCGAGCTTTCCAACCCTATCGGTATCTTCTCTTGCCTAGACGAAGACTGTGTGATGCCCAAGGCGACAGACAAGTCTTTTACGGAGAAGCTCAACTCGCTCTGGGACAAGAAGTCCAACAAATACAGACCCTCGAGACTGGGACAAGGCTTCATCCTGACACATTACGCGGCAGAGGTCGAGTATTCCACCGATGGCTGGTTAGAGAAGAACAAGGACCCGTTGAACGATAATATCACTCGCCTACTTGCCTCCTCCACAGACAAACACATTGCCGATCTTTTCGCCGACTGCGCTGACATGGACGATGACATTGGCGCCAGCCGGAATCGGGTCAAGAAGGGCTTGTTCCGCACCGTTGCCCAGCGCCACAAGGAGCAGCTGCACAGTCTGATGGCTCAGCTGCACTCTACCCACCCTCACTTCGTCCGATGCATTCTGCCGAACCACAAGAAGAAGCCAAAGCAGTTCAACAAACTGCTTGTCCTCGATCAACTCCGATGCAATGGTGTTCTCGAGGGAATCCGCATTGCTCGAACTGGTTTCCCCAACCGTTTGCCGTTTGCGGAATTCCGCCAGCGTTACGAGGTCCTCTGCAGAGACATGCCGAAGGGATACCAAGAAGGTCAAGCCGTTGCAGCCATGATGCTTGACAAGCTCGGCCTTGACAGGGCCTTGTACCGCGTAGGTCTTACGAAGGTCTTCTTCAGGGCCGGTGTCTTGGCCGAGCTGGAAGAGCAACGCGATGCGTTGATCACGGAAATCATGTCCCGCTTCCAGTCCGTCGCAAGGGGTTACATTCAGCGACGGATTGCATACAAGAGACTGTTCCGAACAGAAGCCACTCGCATCATCCAGAAGAACTTCAACGTCTACCTGGGTCTTATGGAAAACCCGTGGTGGCAACTCATGGTGAAGATGAAGCCCCTGTTGGGTGCAACCAGGAGTGCCACCGAGGTCAAGAAGAGGGATGCCATGATCCGCCAGCTCCAGGACAAGATGAACCAAGAAGCCGACGACCGTCACAGATTGGAGGAGGAAAGGCGGAACGTTCACAACGAAATGGTCCGTATCCAGCAGACACTAGAGAGCGAGCGTGCGCTCGCCCTGGACAAGGAGGAAATTTTCAAGCGCTTGCAGCTTCGCGAAACCGAGCTCGAGGAGAAACTCTCTGGTGCCATCGATGATCAAGAGAGATTGGAGGACCAGCTCGATGATTTGCTTGAGGCAAAACAGCGCGCCGAACAGGATGTTGAGAAGTACCGCGCTCAATTGGAGCAAGCTGCGCTGCTTATCGCCAGACTCGAGCAAGAAAAGTCGGACCTTTCGGCGAGAATGGAGGAGCTGGAGCACTCCATTGAGGAGATCTCAAAGAAGCAGTCCGAGCGCAGTGAGCAGGAGAAACGACTGGAGGACGAGATTAAGATGCTTCAAAGCCAACTGAATCTCAAGGATCGCAAAGCACGAGATTTGGAGGCCAAGCTTCTGAAGGTTGACCAGGATGCCGAAGTCAAGTTACGTACGGCGCAAAAGGACCTGCAGTCATCCAAGTCCAGAGAATCTCAGCTAGCCCTGGAGAACCGCCAAGTTCAACAACAGCTTTCCGAGCTTTCCAAAACCTCAACAGATTATGAGGATCTCATTCGGAAGAAAGAAAGCGAGCTTTCGGTTCTGCGAGGCGACAACAAGAAATACGAGATGGAGCGACGCAGTTTTGAAGACCAGAAAAAGGCTCTTGCTTCCGAAAAGGAAACTGCAGCTGACAAGCTTCGCGATGTGCAAGCAGAGCTGACAGCCATCAAGTCTCAGCAGTCCCAACTGGAGAGAGAGGCAGAGGATGCCAAGAAGCTCCTTGAAGCTCGGTTGTCTGAAGACGCGCAAGCAGACGAGAATCGCCAGGTTTTGGAGGCGCAGATCAAGGATCTCAAGGACGAACTCTACAACATCCAAAAGGAGCTCAGCCGAGAGCGCCAATCCCGCGATGATGTCCTCTTACTGAGCGAGCACAAGTTCAACGCTCTCCAGGAAGAATACGACCACCTCAATGAGTCTAAGATCATCATCGAAAAGGAGCTCTACGTGCAGCAAGATCACTTACGCCGAACCAAGGAGGCCCGCGACACGGCTGAGAAGGAACGCGATGAAGCTCGACAGGAGATCAGGCGCCTTCGTATCGCCAAGACTGAGGCCGAAGAAGCCCGTGTGCAAGCCGAAGTTGAGGGAGAGCGTGCTGCTACTCGAGCCGCTCGTGAGAGAGAGGAAAGTCTTCGCAAGGACCTCGATGCTGCCCACGAACGATTGAAGTGGTTTGAAGATGAATGCGCCAACCTGAACCGACAAGTCGAGGACCTGAACAAATTGATCCTCGAATCTGGAGAGTTCGGGCTCAAGAACGACCAGGAGAAGGAGAGACTCGAGCGCGAAATAGTCACAGTCAAGGGCCGCCTCAAAGCATCCGAGAACGACAACCGCGCTCTTCTTAACAAACTTCAGCAGAAGGGCTTGGAGATTGCGCGCTCAAGTTCGAGAGCCAGTGAGGCTTCCAGAGGCCAGGTTTTGGGTCTTCAGAAGGAGAAGACCCGCCTCGAGGAGCAGAATGCCGTACTGCACAAACAGTTTGGCGACTCGCAGCTCACTATCGCCGGTCTCGAGAAGAAGGTTGAGAAGTTGCAACTCAATTTGGAAGACCTCAACCACGAAGTGGCCCGTGAAGCTAAGACCTCGAGGAACGCCGAAAAGATGACATCAACATTCACAGCTCAACTGGCTGAAGCCAACAGGACGATTGAGTCCGAACGTCAACAGCGTACTCAGGCGCAAGCAACTGTTCGCACTCTGCAGACAACCATGGAGGCTAGGGAAAAGGAGCTGCAGGAGTTGAGAGCACAGATGCTCAGCGTCCTCAAGACGGTCGATCCCGAAGTTGTTCTTCCGCCCCAAGCAGACGGCGCAAACGAGGGCATGCTCAGCAAGAACTTCGACCTGGTTAGGAAAGTTGAGGATCTTAAGCAAAACCTTCGCGTTCAAACTGCTGCTCGCACAAACGCTGAAGCACAGCTAGCTGAGATGCGATCCAACCGAGGAGTCGACTCGCCCATGAGACCAAAGCTGGAGGAAATCAGTCCAAACGAGGCCCCGTTCAATGGCTCCCCCACCTTCAGACGGTCGAAAATGCAGACTCGCCAGTACTCCAACACTTCAACTCCGACTCGACGATTCGAGCCAGAACCTCTCGACTCAGCTCGCTCCGATAAGACCGAGGACATTCTCAGCTTCAACAACCGAATGGATCTCAAGGCTGAAGTCGAGGAGTTGCAAAACCAGCTTCAGCTTGCTCAGATGCAGAACCGTCATCTCCAGAGCCAGATTGACCGTAGCTCCTCGCCATCGGACGAATTCGACGAGAACCCATCGTTACTCCGCATGCAGAAGCTTGAGAAGGTCAACAGTCGTCTGCACGATATGCTGGACGACTCCTCTAAGAAGGTCTCGGCGTTGGAGCGAAGTGTGAGAACCGGGGAGCTTTCTCTGCGTGACATTCAGACTCGATCCCACGAGGAGATTCTTGACGCCCTGAATAGCCAGGAGGAGGCACGCCGGTCACTTCTGCACAGCCATAGGGATGCCATCTCGGAGCTTTCCGACGTCAAGAACCACTTCGAGAAGATGCGCCATGACCGAGCCTCCATTGAAGTGGAACTTCGCGACACGAAGTCTGACCTCGAGGAGATGACAATGGCTCGCGAACAGGAGGCGGACAGCCGCAACCAGTTGCTGCAGGAGTTTTCTGATTTGCAGATCCGACTCGACAATGAGACGTCCAAACTTGCCGACGTGGGGGCCAGCTTGAACCTGTACAAGAGTCGTGCCGATGAGTACTTCAGTAAATTGGAGCAGGCGGAGATCGCGGTGCTGAAGGCGAGCCGGGCGGAGCAGTTTGCGAAGGCTCAGGCTAAGGAGGCCGAGGATACGTACGCCGAAATCTTTTCTGAGAGGGAGAAGATGGACGCTGCCATCGAAGACCTACAACGCCAAAACCAGAGGTTGGAAGAGAAGCTCGAGGATATGTCCACAGATCTTGAGACCACGACTCAAGCGAAGAAGCGCCTCCAGCACGAGCTCGAGGACTACAGAAACCAGAGAGCAAACGATATTGAAGATAAGGAGCTGAGCATGGAGCAGACTCGCAAGAAGTACCAAGCTGAGTTCGCCACCTTGACCAAGGAACTGGATCTCGCTCGGGAGGAGAAGCTGTTCAAGCAAGCTGAAATCGCTCGCCTGCGCGAGGAACTTGACGAGCTCCGCTCTAAGTGGGACGATGAAGTTCTCAACAGTTCGACCTGGTCCAAGGAGAAGGCACGTCTCGAGTCGACCCTCGCCGACGTTGTGTCTTCCCGCGATGAGGCCGTCAACGCTCATAGTGAAGCACAAGGCAAGGTTGTTACCCTGCTCTCGCAAGTACGATCCCTCCGCGCGTCAGTCGACGATGTTACGTCCGAGAGAGACCTTCTCATCCGAGAGAAGCGCAACATTGAGGCACGTTTGGAAGAAGCAAAGGCTGGCCTTGAGGACCTCACGAACGGCGACAGCCCATCTCTGCGTGACGCCGCCAACATTGACAAGGAAATGCTGGAGCTGAAGTCGAATCTGGCTCAGCAAGAAGACATCGCTGCCGCTGCAGTGGAGAAGATGAGACGTGCTGAGGCTTTGGCATCAGAGATGCAGAAGGAGGCTATGGTCGAACGCGAGGCCAGCTCTCAGCTTCAGAAGGACAAGGCCACTCTCGAGAAGTCGTTGAACGAGATCCAGATTAAGCTGGTCGACCTCGAAACAAAGGGCTACTCCAGCGCGAGCCACGACATCAAGTTCCTCCACAAGCGCATCCAGGAGGTGAGAAACTTCACACAAAATCTTGCTTAACATGTATAAGTTGCTAACTAAAGATAACAGCTCGAATCCCACCTTGAGGAGCATGAGACTGAACGGACCAAGTCCCAGCGATCCGTCCGAAACGTGGACCGAATCGTCAAGGATCTCCAGGGCCAGATCGATCGCAAGGACAAGCAAAACACGCAACTGCAAGACGATGTCTCCCGCATGCGTGACAAGGTCGAGAAGCTCCTGCAAACAATCGAGGAGCTTCAGTCCTCCGAGTCGGAGATTCAGCTATCGACGCGTCGTGCGGAGCGCGAGCTTCGTGAGGAGAAGGAGAAGTCACTCCGTCTGGAGCGCGAGATTGAGAACATCAAGGCTCTGAGAATGGAGAAGGGCGCCGCATCCCAGATGGGAAGTGTCCGCGGCGCGTGGCGCACGGGATTCAGTATTGACGACGAGACCGCCTCGATGATCTCGGTGCCCAAGCGCAAGAGCAGCCTTAGCCGGGCTCCTAGTATGACGAAGGGCTTCTTGTAAATGGGATGAGACAGAGGTGTGTTGTGTGAAAAGCATGCGAGACGTTTAATGTGTAAATGGAAGCCGGCGTGGGTCGATTTTGGCGTTGAGCCATGCATGGCCCACGAGGGCCTCGGGGAACTGGGTTGTGTTGGGCGCGCATGGTGTTATTGTTGTATACGTATGATTGGGGGTCTAGCATCGGTTTGCATTGGTTTCTGTTGCCGAATTACATATTTCCAGTTAAGAACGGACAGATAAAACAACGAGACGGTATCCATTGTTCCATGTCGTACTTCTCACCGCCGCACCTCGAGTGAAGACGTTCTGCCTGTTTGTCCGTAACACCTGAGTTACCTCGGACGGTTACTCTACTGCGGCCACCCGCATTTGTTGAGGGGAAAAGACAAAGGTCGAGGCGAGTATAAATCAGACGCTTTCCACTGTCTCACCCCTTTTCCTTGGTTAAGTTGTTTTGTGCGTTGTCTCCTTCTCTTCCTTCACTCCCCGATTCAAATTCCACATATCGTACTCTCACCAAATCCTTCCCGCCCGCGCCTGCGGGACATGGGAGCAGCAAACAGCCGAGAAATCCGACACTTCGTAGACGAAGCCCTCGTTGCCCTCCGAACGGAACAGAGACGCCGCGGAGCCGTCATGGACTCGGACGGCTTCATCGTCGAGGAGGGGGACATCGGCGGCGGGTATTATCTCGACGACGGGAATTGCTGTTCCTCGTCGTCGTCGTCGTGCGATTCCTCGGACTCGGACTCGGATTTCGATTCCGGGGGGTATTGTTGTGATGGCTGGGAGGATGAGTGTTGTTTTGAGATGGTGGAGTGTTGCGGCGGTGTTGGTGGTGGTGGTGGGATGGGAGGGTGTGTGTTGGGACCGCTGTACGGAGGGGGTCGGAGGTGTGGGGGGTTTGGGAAGGATGGGGTTAGGAAGAGGGAGAAGGGGAAGGGAGAGAAGAAGAAGAAGAAGGAGAAGAAGGGGAAGAAGGGAGGGAGTTTGTGGCAGAGGTGTTATCCCGTTCGGAAGAGAGGGGATTGGGGCGGTGATGTTGTCGGTGTTTCGAGGTGTCCTGGCGAGGTATGACCCCCTCTTCTCTTCTCTTCATCCCCAGGTGCTCGCTCAAAACCTTTCACACCGATGGATACATAGATTCTGACAATGAGTACCGACAAACAGCAAGATCCCAAGAAATGGGGCTTCAAGATCGATCACCACCCACAACCTCACCACACACCCCGCGTCGTCGCCAGACACATCTGCGCACCGGAGTCATGCTACCACGACGACAAAGTCCTCCCCCCGCGCCCCAGGAGCCGAGAGCGCGTGGTGTACGCGCGCCGGAGACCACGAACACGGGGACCGCACCACGACATGCCGATTCTCCGCGGCGGGGACGAGTGCACCACGCACCCGAAACGGGGCCGGCGGCGGACGTTGCTGTTCGACGAGTACGAGGCGTATCCGAGGGGCGGCCACGAGTACTTCGGCACCGCCACGACGCCTAGGGAGGAGACGCCGCCTGCGAGGATGGTCAGGGAGAGGAGGAGTTTCACGCCGACGAGGATCGTGAGGGAGAGCGGGAGCCGGAGGAGGAGCCGGAGGAGGAGAAGGGGAGGTGATGGGGATGATGATGGGAGGGACGACGAGATGGTCGTGATGCACGGTGCTCTGGTGGAAGATGGGGATAGGAGGGGAGGGGGGTACGGTGGTAGGCGGAGGGAGAGGAGTTGGGAGAGGAGGTCGGACCCGGATGATCGGATTGGGGAGATTGATGACCGGACTGAGCATTCGTATGTGATGGGGGAGAGGAGGGAGGATCCGGGGCGGAGGATGGTGAGGTTTCAGAGGTCTTGAACGCAGCGTCGTCACAAAAGTTTTCTTATTCATAGTTGATATTCTCATTCAGATGACCCTCCCATACAACATGACTTCATTACATCTTCAACCATCTCTTCGTATAACAGAGCCCTCGGGCCTATTTTCTTTTCATCGTCTCTCATAGCTCTTCACATCGTTGGGCATGCGGTAGATGCACAGTTCCCTACAGAACAGCCCCCACTCGCCGCTCGTGGCCTCCCTGACGGAGTCCTGCATGTCGCGTCCGTAGCGCTCGCGGTAGGCCCGCTTGACGGCCTCCATGTGGTGGCGGTCCCAGTGGAAGCGGACGAGTCGGGAGATGAGCAGCTCGCGGCGCAGGTCGTCTTTGCGGCTCGCCGTCAGGGCGTGGTGGACCAGCAAAGCGTCCCGGACGGGCTTGTTGATGACGCCGTTGAGGATATGAGCCAGCAGTTCGCCCTACAGAGGATGAGTCAGTCACGGCACTGTGCTTTGCCATATTTAGGCCACGGGGGGGTGAGGGGAGGGTGCTTACCACCAGGTTGCCGCTCTTCTTGAGCGCGTCGCGCGCAAAGTTTGAGCGGTACGTCCTCTCGTACAACTTGAGTACCTCGCGCAGGTGCGAGTCGCTGCGTTGTACGACGATGCTGATCATGAGGGTCTCACCGCCCTTCTCCGCCTTGACTGCCTTGCGCAGGTCCGCCACGTCGTCCTCGACCTGGTGGTAGTCGATGGCGAGGCGGCGGCCGTAGGGGTCGTACTCCTCCATCCTGCGCTCTTCCAGGACCATCAGGACGGCCTTTTTGAACTTGTCCTCCTTGAGCTCCATCTTCATGCACTTGGTCAGGCTGTTGTCGTACTTCTTGTCGTTGAAGCCGTCCTTGATCATTCTCATCTCCTGGTTGGTGCGGCCCATGAGGGACTCGATGAGCAGCTCGCGCCGCGTCTTGTCGCCCTGGTACCAGAAGTTGGCCCAGTAGGCCTCGCTCTCCCACTGACCCAGCGCCGTCGCGTAGCAGGCCTTCATGAGGTTGGGGTCGGCGTCCTTGAGGCGGGAGCGGATGTGCTTGGCCACGTTGACGCCCTTGCGCTCCGGACCGGTCTTGACGAGGGCCTTGTACTCCTTGCGCAGCTCCATCACCTGGTCGTGGGTCAGGCCGGGCAGAATCTCGATCAGGGGTTCGGGGTCGGGGTTTTTGCGGTCGCTCCTCAACGCCTTTGCGATCCTGGCTGCGTCGTCCTCCATGTCGTGGAACCGCGCCCTCCGACGCCGTCTACCCTCGTCGTCGGAGCCGATTGGAGAGACGGGCTCCATCACTTGCAGGTCATGGGGCTGAGAGGCGAGCAGCATGGGTGACGGCATAGGCGACATGTCCTGATACGTGCCGTGGTACGACTCCAGCAGCGGCGAGCCTGGCGCGTTGGCCAGCGAGAGGTTCATGTTCAGGGAGTGGTGGCCCGTGTTCACGGACAGGTTTGACATGCGGTGGGTGGGCGGCTGAGGCGACTTATCCCGCCTGCGGCTGCCTGGCTCAACTGTCAAGACGTTGGACGAGGAGGTCTTGGGACTGCTTCCGTAGTACGCCGCAGCGCCAGCCGAGATTTGGGGGCCTGGACTCGGGGCACGGCCGGAGTAGCGAGGCTCGGGGGCCAAGGTAGTAGGCTTTGCGGCATACTGGTCATACCCGTACGTCAGGTTCTCCTCTAAGGCCTTCTTCTTCTCTTCCTTCTTTTTGGCCTTCTCGACCTTTGGGTCTGTGCTGGCATACTCGTAGGGCTGGGGCTGGGCGTAAGCATAGCCGCCGGGAGACACGGGGCGCGGGGGTTTCGGCGGAGGGTAGAGCTCGCCGGACATGGGGCGAGGAGGTTGAGCAGGCGGGTATTCTGCCTCGTTGCCGTAGGGTCTGCTATTGCTACGACTGCGAGTGCGGGTGTGGCTACTGTACTTGGCCGGGAGGTACTTGAGCTTGTCGTCTTCGCGCGGAGATGCCTGGCGGACCTGGGGTTCGTCGAATCTGTCACGAGAGCTGCGGTATGAGCTTTCTCGCGGGGAGGCAGGAGGGCGGTACGAAGCGGTCCCGCGGTGGTCGTCGTAGTCGTAGAGCGAGCGGGTGCCGGGAAACATTGCGTCGCTGCCGTCCTCAGGATAGGGTATCGCACCCGACATGGTGCCGGGAGGAGCAGGGGCGCCGGGCTCGGCGGTCACAACGCGGGCGGCAGCGGCGCCTCTGTCGCGGACATACCTGTCGTCGAAGTCATCCTCGGGGTAGGCGTAGCTAGGCTCGCGCGAGGGTTCGACAGGGTGGACGGCGGGACTGCGACTGCGCTCGCGACGGCCCGGAGACTTGGATCGAGTGCGACGGCTGCGGTCGTCGACCTGAAGAGACATGGTAATTGCTTGAAGGTCGTGGCACTCGAACCGGGTTTGTCGCTGTAGAGATGAGGTGAAAGCTTGACGTTGCTTGGAGCAGAGGCGGGACAAGGTGGGGTTCAGAGCTCGAGTTGAAACAAAACGTGAGGTCAGTGGTGCGGGCGGGAAAGTGAGGGGCTCTGAATTTAAGGTGGGACACAGGGCGTAGCGCGACCCGAGGACACTGAAGCTCTTATCTGATAAACGAGGGAGGGATGAACGTCGGATGTCGCGTGCTCAATTGATTGATGTTGTTTTCGATTCCTTCAAAGGAGGGTATAGAGAAAGAGTTGTAGGAAATAAAAAGAGAAGAACGGCGAGAAGGCTAAGGATAAAGTAGGAAAAGGGGAAATTGGGTCAGCATGAGCTATCAGCAAGCCAGACAAGTCAGACGGCGCAAGCGACAAGCGAGTTGGGCTGAGAATGAAACCCACCGAATTGCATCAACAAAGCGAGGCCCGGTTACCGTACCATGCAGCAAACTACTGAGGCTCGTGGCTCGGCCGCATCAAGTGTTCCCTGTCAACCGTGATCAATTCAAGGTACGAATACCCGCATAAGGATCCGACGAGTAAGGCTTCGTGCCAATACATGCAAACAGCCCAGTACGGTGAGGGAAGGTGTGTCTCTTGGATCTGCTGATCGATATTCTCCGTCTTCCTGGATCAATCAGGCGCTAAGCAGCCGAGTGGTTGTTCCCAGAGCCAATGACGGCGAATTTGGGGGCCTCAACAGAGTCGACACTGCCCCTACGGCCTGCCAAGTGGCCTGCACGGTCCGAAGACTTCCCCGGTCAATCCCCCTCACATGGCCGGTGGGCGGGTTGGAGTCACGGTGGAGCCCAGGATTGCTGTGAGGCTGTGGACGCCGGTGTGTCCGGTGCTAAGAAGAAAAGCTAAGACGTTCAGCATCCCGCACCCGTACCCGTCCCCGTCCCGAGTCCCGCGTCCAGAATTTATTGATGGGTGATGACATGCTGCAGCGGAGCGGGGCCGTAGTCCCCGTCTTGACGTGTTCTTCGTCCTATCATTAAGCTCCCGCTGCGCAGCGGCGACCATGTGAGGACATGTGAGGAGGGCCTTTGGAGGTGGCTGAAGCTGTGGATGCCAAGAGGAGGCTTCGCACGTACAGTAGCAGTGTTTCTGCCACATGTTCTCTCGTGTTGACGGAAGACGAAACTCGATGCTGCCAAAGGCCCGACTTCATCACCGGTTTGTGGGTTGTTCGCGGGTCGGCATTTCTGCTTATCGCGAACACGAAGCAGCGCTGTTTGAGATGGTGCTCACGATAACTCACTCCAATGTCTCTTGAACATTCACCCGGTACCTTATGTAATCTCGCTTATCTAATACAGCTTCCGGGGAACCGGAGGCTGGTCGGGTCGTTTCTGCGGCGCTCTTCGCTCGGGATATCGGGATAAGCCGGAGAGCACAGACCATCTGGGGCTCCACACTGTCAGAGCTCCCCAACGGAGCCAATTCGGAGGTCTCAACTTTCTGTTGCGCTGGAGAAAAAAAAAACGAGTCCTTTTTCTTCCTTTTTTATGTTCTTCTAGATTTCAAAAGTCACAGCATTTGCTTCAGCGCGTCGCTCTTGTCTTACATAGAGGCTGCAAAAGTTCAATTGACTCGGTTCAGACTTCAAGTCCCGAGTTGCACCGCCGTTTTATTCAAACAAACCACCACACGCGCCAGCCACCAAGAAACCGTCATGCTTCGCTCCGCACCAGCTCGTCGCGCCGCTTCCGGCCTGGCCAGCTCACGGCTTACCGTTAGGCCGAGGACATGCGCAAAGAGCCTCTCCACATGCTCGACCCGATCCTCCTCCCCCGCAGTTATCTACCCCGCGACGACCTCGACCTCCAGATCGACACAGTTCGCCAGCCCTTTCTCTCTCCAGAGAAGTCTGCACACCACCGCTCCCAGAATGGCCGGCACCCGTATCGAGAGCGACGCCTTTGGCGAGGTCCATGTCGCCAACGACAAGTACTGGGGCGCCCAGACCGAGCGTTCCCTTGAGAACTTCAAGATCAACCAGCCCCAGGACCGCATGCCCCCTCCCATCGTCAAGGCCTTCGGTATCCTCAAGGGCGCCGCCGCCACCGTCAACATGCGCTTCGGCCTCGACGAGAAGATCGGCCAGGCCATCCAGCAGGCCGCCAAGGAGGTCGCCGACGGCAAGCTCCTCGACCACTTCCCCCTCGTCGTCTGGCAGACCGGCTCCGGCACCCAGTCCAACATGAACGCCAACGAGGTCATCTCCAACCGCGCCATCGAGATCCTCGGCGGCACCATGGGCTCCAAGAAGCCCGTCCACCCCAACGACCACGTCAACCGATCCGCCTCCTCCAACGACACCTTCCCCACCGTCATGCACATCGCCGCCGTCCTCGAGATCGAGCAGGAGCTCATCCCCTCCCTCAAGAGCCTGCGCGACGCCCTGCAGAAGAAGGTCGACGACTTCGAGGCCAAGAACATCATCAAGATCGGCCGCACCCACCTGCAGGACGCCACCCCCCTGACCCTCGCCCAGGAGTTCTCCGGCTACGTCGCCCAGCTCGACGCCGGCGTCAAGCGCGTCGAGTCCTCCCTCCCCGACCTGCGCCTGCTCGCCCAGGGCGGAACCGCCGTCGGCACCGGCATCAACACCTTCGAGGGCTTCGCCGAGGCCATCGCCGAGGAGGTCTCCAAGATGACCGGCACCGAGTTCAAGACCGCCCCCAACAAGTTCGAGGCCCTCGCCGCCCACGACGCCATCGTCCAGGCCCACGGCTCCCTCAACACCCTCGCCGGCTCCCTCTCCAAGATCGCCCAGGACATCCGCTACCTCGGCAGCGGCCCCCGCTGCGGCCTCGGCGAGCTCATCCTCCCCGAGAACGAGCCCGGCTCCTCCATCATGCCCGGCAAGGTCAACCCCACCCAGTGCGAGGCCCTCACCATGGTCTGCGCCCAGGTCATGGGCAACCACGTCGCCACCACCATCGGCGGCATGAACGGCCAGTTCGAGCTCAACGTCTACAAGCCCCTCGTCATCCGCAACCTCCTCCACAGCGTCCGCATCCTCTCCGACGGCATGCGCTCCTTCGAGAAGAACCTCGTCGTCGGCCTCCAGGCCAACGAGGAGAAGATCGCCAGCATCATGAAGGAATCGTAAGTCTTGGTCTAAGTGCTCTTCCCACAACTCATTACTAACACGCGGTAGCCTCATGCTGGTCACCACCCTCAACCCCAAGATCGGCTACGACATGGCCTCCAAGGTCGCCAAGAACGCTCACAAGAAGGGTCTCACCCTCAAGCAGAGCGCACTCGAGCTCGAGGCCCTCAGCGAGGAGGACTTTGACAAGCTCGTCCGCCCCGAGCTCATGATCGGCCCCAAGCCCTACAAGTCCTAAATTACTTCGTCTCTGAAGGCCCCCTCCAAAAAAATGTGTTTAGATGCGGAAAGCTGAAAAGCCTCCCCAACCAATCCAACCCCCACCGTGTAAACTACGTAACGATATCCTGTTACTTATGAAGAGGACAATGCGGTCTTGAGCGATCCGTTTTGTAGAACTTGAACGTAAAAAAGATAAATAACACCAAAAAAACATACATGAAGATATGGCTGAGCCCGCAAGCCTGCAAACTTCCCCCGCCCCCGCGTTTTCACATGTACTCTCATTACGTAGCTGCATGTGAGAAGCACCCCGCATCGTCGGAGCTCAGCCCGCATCCTGCCATCCCATGTGAGCGACCAAATGCCGTCCTAGCGACGAGCGGCGTAGCACTTCGGGTGTTTTTTAAAGATGACATCGTTCATGGGACGGATGAGAGACGCTTCACTAGCCTTCGACGGTGCTTGATCGACAAATTCCAAGACCGAAGCGCGGACGAGTATGAACATGTCGAGGACCTGCTGTCCAAGCAGCCGTGGCTAATTATACACGTCTGTCACCCTGCATTATCACAGGCGCCGGGCGCATCGCCCTTGAGAGATCTTGGCGGCAAATCAGCCGATGAACGCCAAGACCAATTATCAAAGGAATTCAGAACTTGCTAGCTTTCCGTCATGTTCATTCGAGCTGGCAGAGTACCAGGCAATAGGGCGGGAAATATCGTGACGGCACTCACTCACGATACCATCGTCTCTCTCCTGTCGGTATTGTAAATAGTACCACCAGTCAAACAGAGCGGTGTCGACAACAATCGGCAGGACACGACAAAAAGCTCAGAGACGCAACTTCTCAGCTCGTCTGCCTTCTCGTCTGTTCCATCTACTGAGGGTGGGGGGGGGGGGGGGGGTTTCATGATTGATGTTTATTTTTCTCGGTGTACGCGGAGCAAATTAAGCTACGTGGCATTGCATGTTTTGATATCAGCGAGAACTTCCCACGGCCTGGCTCGTGTAATCTTGTGAGAGTCACCGATGTCGGATTGCCGTATGACTTTTCGAGCTTGGAAGGTAAGGAGAGCGCGATATCAATAACACGGCCATGTCATAGATCTTGGCTCCTAGCATACCTACTGATACACAACATTGGAATGCGGCTTCGGCTTTTCGATGACGTGAATGAGAAGCCGTACAGCAACACGCTCGACTGCTGATGTGATTATCCGGCATTACCATACTCGAGAGACTGCTTTGAAGCATGATAGCAGGGTCGGTAATATAAAACAAAGACGTCGTGCTGAGATTCTTTAGGGCTGCGAGCGAGGATCAACATCGTCACATTGTGTTTGTCGTCCTCGGCGCGGAAGCTCCTCAAGGAAGGCGAAGAGACCACACAGGCTGCCATATTGAAGCAGCTCTTTGCCATGAAACATGGAAGGAACAGTGATTTCTTCTCTATATGGGCAATCACCAAGCCGGTTCTCGCATAAATGAAGCCTTCTGCTCCCCAACTCGTGTGCGCTGTCGAGAACATCCCGCTCTCAACATCTTCATCACCCCCACCCAACGACGACTGCCGTCATAGCCGCAACGGAAACAAAAGTCCCCGTCCAACATGATCTTCTTGCAGCACTCAAAATTAAGGTTCAGTGATTTCAAGGCCTTCTCATATTGACAGGAAGTAGATCTTGCTATATTTAGGACATTGCCCCTCATCGGGTAGACCGGGTATGGCACGCCGCGGGAACTCGGCAAGTGTCGACCTCACGTGGTGCTGGAAGCGGGATGACGCCGGGTTTGAATACCAACTCATCCAGGGTCTCTCCACAAAGCAGGAGGATTCTGTGTCAGTTGGGTCATCTTTGAATGGTAAATGATGTTATAGAAATGAGAGGATCGGTCACTATGAGGGTAGACCGCCATTACTGGCGAACATACAGAGAGATGTGAAGTACCCCTTTTGACTTCGTATTGTTTTGGAATACACCGGGATCGATAGAGATACCTGGGGATAATGTGAATATCTCCGCTGGGAAACCTCGCATTTCTCGGATGGACTGGCGATGATCCAATGAACCTTGACCCGGACATTGACGGAGGTCACGAGATGCGCAAGCTATGGGGTCACGCTGCTTTGGTCTTCTCGTTGACATGTTGGAAGGGACTTTATAGACGACTGCAAGCTATGCATTTGCCCGTGGAATTCTCACGCATCGACCGGCTGAGGCTCGCACGACTTCTCACGCTTCAGCTCAGATCAAGGGCATCTTTCCAGCTTGACGCCTCTCTTAGACGCCGTTTTCCCAAGCCTGATTCTTCTCCTTCCGAGTGATTTGTCTTGAGAGATCTGCAGCTATAGAATGCCCCTACTTGTGTTGTTGAACGATCATCGGCAGACAATGTTTCGTCTGGTTATATCTTGCTCCCAGTCTTCTGACGACGTGTGCCGTCACCTTGGGGGCAAAGGAGCATAACTTCCAAGTCTGCAGACAGACGCCAAATCTACTCCAGATTGTCAATGGATACACTTCAAGTTGTTGAATCACTCACGAATACACTAAAGTCAACAGAGACACCCGGAGACGAGAGAAAAGCTGCTTGGGTGGACTTGAACCGACGTAATACACAACTATGGCTGAGAACATGTCCACAGGTTATGGCTTGAGATAATTCTGAGAGCTTAGTGCTGCGCCATTGTTGCAGGCAAAGCCGAAGTTTGTCTCGTGGTCTGCGTAACGAAAGAGTGTAAGTGACGTTTTATATAGGTGACAGCTGTTCCTGTGCATCAATAGCTTCCATCATCATCGCTGTACGTTGGCTAGCCCATCTTCAAAATGTAGAAGGAACACGCCGTCGATCTCACATCTGCTCCACCGTTCACACGGGAAACACAGCTCCAAGAAACGGTATACTATCCGAGTGAGTGCTAGATGAGTCGGGCATCGACGGCGAGTTAAGGTTGAATTATCTGAGTCCCAAAGAGGAACTACGTGACCGCGTCCGGCCCAACCCGTGTCCTATAAAAACCTCAATTCATTCCCATGACGATTCCTATTCTTCAACCAGCATAAGAGCTGGTACCTGAGTCGGACCTGACTCGCCTGGGTTGAGACGGAACAAAAGGCGTCTGCAATCGAGACCATGGGTGATGTGAATAGACGATGATCGCGGCTGCAAATGCATCTTGGGCCGATATCTCGTGATACTCATAGTAGAATACACCAAGACCAAAGACCACAGACGATGAAATCGAAGATTGTCGACTTGTGGGATGATCGGAGTGATTGTGCAGGACCACCACACCACGAAGGTGTTCGCCGTCGCCTGCACGATCTTGCCAGCTATCATCAACTGGGTGTACACGGCGCCGATGATCGGAAAGTGGAATGTGTTCGCCATGCTTCAGTTGCAGTAGCACCACTGACGATTATATATCTACTCCGGTCCGTGGCTCGCCTCCCCCGGATGGCATAGACGGCCCTCCTCACACTCTGAATGCCACGGAGTCTCGAACCAAGAGTGTCATACTCTAGGCCTTATATTCCTTAGGTTCCCGGCCTTCTCACTGACCATACCGTGACCCAAGACGAAGAATATCGCTACCGAACGTGGAGCGAGGAGTCGCGGAATCTATAAAGATATGTGTGGTCTCAAAAGAGCCTTGGGAATCCGCTCCTCTTCGCGCTTATTGAGCAACAACACTCTTTGCTTCAACGATATGAAATGACTAGTTTCAAGGAAGCGTCTGCATAAAGAATACCTCCCGTCTGAAACGTCACTACGTTTGTGATCAACTATCTCGTGGTAGCCTAAGTCGACTGCAACTCCGACCTTTCCTCATCGGTAGTCCTGTGTCCCGAGTATTCGAATCGTAGCTTCGAGCAGATACGAAAACCTGCTTGGAAGACGGCACCTCAAACCGTAAACTGGTTAGTCGAGAACGTGAAAGGCCTGGATGGGTACACATTGCCTAGAGCTGAGAGAGACGAAGACAGACGCTGCACTCGGCCTGTTGGCTTGTCGCGTGCACATACTGAATGGCGATTCCACGGCGGCTTATATCTACTTCTGCTTGTGAGGCGTGCTTATAACACATAATTACACCACACATCGAAAGACGCTGCACAGTGATGTGATATACTGTTGCTTGTTTGTAGGGGTGTTGACCTCTACTCTGACTCTACCTTATCTGGGGTGCAGGCACTCGACTGCCAGCCCTCTGCGCAGGGAACCGGATCTCGTATGAGCATGCTGTCATCGTCTTATGCCGTTCGTCATTCTCATCGTCGCCTTGATCTTATAGCGTGGCGGAATACGTCTAGCATAGTAGTACGCCAGACAGTCTTTCTTCAGTATCCCACTCAAGGTGCGCATTGCCCGTGGCTCGACATGTTTTGCCGTGAGCTTACCACCCCGATCTAGAAGATCCACGACCGTCTAGACCAGGACCACAATCCACTCACTTGATGTCTGCCCGTCTACTTCCAAAGACCGTTCTTCCCCAAGAGACTGTTTTAGTAAAGGTTCGGGCAGCGGTGGACTGCTGTCAGACGAACTTCGGTCAATGTGGTACGTGTTACGAAAATCTTCCTGGATGGTTTTGTCGTGTCGTTTGCTTTGTGTCTTGACTTCGAGGCGGAGGCTCTTGTTTACCGTCCGCTTGTGTCGCATCGATGTGACGTCTTCTTCGGGCTACTCTTTCTCATGAACGGTCCTCCACTTCCTGTCCAGTGTCAAGTCGTTATTACTCTTTATTCCGGTCATCAAAGCACCAAAGTCCACAAGTCCCCCAAGCTTGAATAAATATTCGTGATAAATTCCACAGCCAGCGCCGCGCTCAAAATAGTAAAATGGTATCGCAAATGTCTAGAATCACATTAATAGTCCGTTATACCCAACCGAACCTCCCCGGATTTTCCATTTCCGTTTTTCCTTTTTTTTTCGTCCCTGGTCATCATCCCCATCATGCCTGTCTCTCGACGTCCTCATCGTTGTAAGGCGCCATGTCAGAGCGGAATGAGGGAGCCTTGCAGGGCTTCTCGTCTCCTTCCAGACGAATCTCTCCTTGAGGGATTGTGTAGTGGCTGCGGACCCTGCTTTCGTTGTTAGTGAACAGACTCTTCGAAATCTCGTCACACAGGAGATCCTTACCCTTGAAATGTGTTGCCCACGGTCTCCAGTACCAGAAGAATAAGTACCAGAGCGATAACGGCGCCCAGGACGATCAGATCGGGATGCTGCTCAAAGATGGCCATCGTGGGCTGCGGGACCTGGACGTGCTTCCAGCAGGGCATGCGTTCCCTCGAGGGCATCAGCTCCGCCAGCCCGTCCTTCAACGTCATCGGCCTGATGGTCTCCGGGGTGCCGTCTCCCACGACGTCGACCACCCTGTCCTTCTCCGGCTGCTGCTGCTGCTGGGGGTGCTTCGCGAGGGACTGGAGGTAGTCCGTCTTGAGCGGCCTGGGCGCCGCGAGGACGACTGACGGGGGGAGCACCCTCGAGGGGGAGACCGGGTGGTTGTCGAACTCGAAGAGCTCGATCCTGGAGGCCTGTTCCGCGTCCTGGACGACGGCCACGGGGCGTGCGCGGTGCATCGAGACACGGGTGATGCGGGTGAGGCGACGGGCCTCGCCCTTGACGTGGGAGACCATATCTGAGATGGTCATCGGGACGGGCATTGCCAGGCCCAGCTCGGCGAGGCCGAGGGCGTAGAGGAATGTTGAGGGCTTCATTTTTGGTGGTGGTTGTGCGGGTGTCGTCGGTTTCTGTGTTGATGTTTTTCGAATCCCAGATTCCAAGCCAAGCAAAAAAGGAGCTCTGTAAAGCTACTGATATGTATGTCGTGTGATGTTGAGCGTGTGACTGATTCCGAGATCTTGGTATAAGATGCTAGTTCCACCAATACGTCCAAGCCAAGGCGCGTAGACGGCAAGCTGTATATATTAAGACCGTCGTTGGAGAAGTGTTACACTTTCCAGTAGGTTGTGTGGTGTCGAAGGTAGGTGTGTGAGTGTGTGTGGTGTTGATGCGGGGGATGAACAACCGCAGGTGGGATGTCAGGTCTGGGCACCCGATTTATTAGAGGAAAACCGAAGCAGGGTAGCCCGAGAGTTGCAGAGTCAGGCACAAGGGGGCGTGGGCGTGTTGTATCCGAGCGCAGCAGACCGAATAACGACGGAGACTAGCAGAGAGGTGTGAACCCGGGCTGAGGATGATGGAGGGCGGGAAACCTTTCGCAAAGAAAGGCGAGTGAAACAAAACAAGTAACGGGTCCTCTGTTGCTCCTCTCCTCTTGGTGTGTGCTTGCCTGCTTGCTTGCCTTCGTCGCCGATGCGAGAAAGAGGAATGAAGAAGATGGGACGGGGCGACTAATGGGAAGGGATGGAGGGGGGTGTGCGCTTGTTGATAATAGTGTTCGCCCGGATGCGGGTTAAGTTGAGAGGAGGTGTTCGTGAGAGGCCGGTGTCTGTGTTGACGTGCCAAGGCGAAGTGGCCGAGTCTCGTAGTAATATAGACAAAAGAGAGAGGCAGAGAGAGAGAGATAAGAATTGGACGAAGGAGAGATTAGTCTGGAATGGGCGTCTGTCCGTAATCAGCGGCCTGGAAGAGGAGCGGGCTTTGTGCAGGAAGAGATGGCTGCGGGCGGTATTATGTCAAGAAGGATAAGGTGAACGGAAGTCTGGGCGTGGGCGGGATGTGTTGAACTATGTATATCCGTGGTATGTGAGCTTTACAAGTACTTCAGTACGCATTGGGACTGACATGGCATGGCTTGCAAGACGGACTCACTCTCTCTCTCTCGAATCCACACTCATCGGTCTATTTTCTGCTGGACTCTATTTTCCTTGCTGTGGCTCCGTCCTGGATGGATGCTGCTTTCACAGCTTCTTCCTCTCCTCTCTCTCTCTGTCCCCCTTCACTCCTGGTGCTCCTTAGCGGGGCGTCCTGGCTGGGGGAGCGGCAGCACAGGTTCAGGGCCAGGGGATCTAGGCTCGGCCAGGGATGCAGGGATGGGCTGGACCCTGTGGACCTGCGGTGCGCCCTGTCGACAGTGGATGATTCGAACATGGTCTTCCCACATGCTGCCCTGGGTTCAGTGTTTCCGCTTGGCGTCCTCTCCTCCCAGGTCCAGGTCCAGGTTCCACAGGTTTACCCTGTGTCTTTTTTACGAGTACATATCCGTACACAGCAGCAGCTGGGCAAGCCTCAAGCCACCCTTCCCTTCGCCTTTAAACTTTCAAGACAGCCCAGCGAAATTCAAATTCAGGCTAGCGCTGGTGGACGGCATTCCGACAGGCCGCGGCGCAGCGGCAGCCAGCCAATTGATGACTGACTCCGGCCTCTGTGCCTGTGCCTGTGCCTGTAACGAGAACGAGAGTAGAGAAGGCTTCTTCCTCTGTGTAGCCTGCCGTGTAGCCGATCTCGTTCACCACGGTCTCGGCGATCCCTGGTCTTTGCTTCTGTGTTATGCCGGAGCGTTTTTCTCACCACAACCCGCTCGCTCTCTGCGTGCTGTCTGTCGGGGACTCGGTTTTCTCGGCACCCATGTTGGGAGAACGGTCGGTTTGTTTGGGGGCCAGTCACTGTGTCCCCTGGGAAGTGTTTCCAAATCTCGTGTGTGTGTATCCCGATTTAGGACCAAACCGAGTCGGAGAGGTTGGTCTCGTTGGAAACTTGGCGATGGGTTTTGCGGCGCGGGGTGAGCTGGGTGGAGTATGGATAGGCAGACCAGACCGCACTAACACACATCGCCCAAGACCAAAAGGCCTGCTGGTCGTGCTACAGTCTACCGGGGGCATTGTTAGTGAGGTCCCCCAAAGTCCCCTTGTTCAGGCATATTGAAGAGGAGGAGGAGGAGGGACTGTGACTGTCGAGAGAGGGTCAGGCACTAGCAGCCCGCAGTGCAGGGCACACCAATCGACCAGGGGTAAAAAAAGGGCCGCGGGTTTCTAGGGACGCGAGAGAGACACTGCAGACTGCCTGCGAGAATCTTAAAGGGAAAGCGGCGCATCCTGGTCGTCAGATCCCCATGTGTCACGACCGAAGGCCGGACGAGGGGTCCCATGCGTTGCTTGAGTCCGGTGGGTTTTTCCATTGGGTTGGCCGAGGAAAAAAAAGAAGAGACGAAATGCCACTGCAACTGTCGACGGGTCCTTCATTCCAGTTGATGACACTCGACGTTTGCCGTCACAGCCTGATGTCCGACGAGATGTGCTTCTGGGGTCGGTTCAAGGGGGGGAGAAAGTCAAGCTTTTGCTCCGCCATCTCACCTAATCATTCGGTTAGAATCGAGAAGAGAGTGCTGTATAATACAGCTTGTCTAGCTCTTTTGCGGTAACGGAAACGAAGGAAAGCTGGAAAAGCAACGACATCTGTTGGTGAGAAAAGCGAGAGCTTGCTTCTGCTAGTGCTACCAGGGCCCTGCAGATGCAGAGCTGAATGACCCCATTCGGACAGCACATTGTCTCATTCGCCTTTGTGATTCGTGGAGATGCCCACCCACCCTCAGATTTCCCACGGGTGACAGATCAAAAAACTGCAAGGCCGAGCTGTCGGTTCTGGGAGGCCGGAAAACCCTTGAAATCAGTGCCTTCGTGCTTCGAGGATGTGATGATGTGCCGGAGGCGATCATCGTGAAGGCCGCGCCTGGTGACAGCAAGAAGCTGGAATGTTAGTGTTCGCCAAGCGGACGCAATAATGATGGCGACAATTATGTCCTGTACAACTCAAAAGAGTCCACAAACTCTCGGTTTCCGCGCCCTGCTGCTGCTGTGCAACCTTGGAATCTCGTCGCAGCATCACAGCAAGCCACCCAAAACGCCGCAGCTCCCCTTTCCCACAGGATCCAGCAAAATCAAGCTTTCCAAGTGTTCCCTCGCCGCCGCCGCCCCATCTCTCATTTCCCCCATTCTGCCCGTCCGCATGTGCGAGCGGGAGCACGTGGGGAGCTGCCCTGTGTGAGAGGTTCCTTTTTGGGCCCCTTCCTTTGGGCAAGCATCTGCCAGCCGGTCGTATTGCCTTCAACAACAAGCGAATCTCCAAAACCCATCAGCCCATGTGCCCAGTTGGCAACTGCAGCATATCACCGCCGCTTCCAGGCCGCTGGGCGAAGCGACCGAGCGGACATCTGTCCTCGGAGAAAAAAAATATCGAGCAATATTCCAGCCAGCCCACTGCCCTGTAAATCGTTAATTATGACAGCCTGAACAGCATCCACTCAGAAGAGACTGACGGACGCATGGACGGGCACTACCCCTCAGCCACGATAATGGACGGTTGGTTGTTACCGTGCCTGTCCATGTCCCATGTGGACGTCGTAGAATTGCGCACGGCACGAGGCCACCTGCCTCTCTCTACGCCATAATAAGGCGTATTGGCGTGTGTACTAGGTCGCCAAGGCTCCCTGCCATTGCTGGGTATCTGTAATACTTTGCTGTCCGTGTTAGCGTTCCATTGATATTTCCCCTGGTTCTTCTCGTTTGTCCGTGTATTATCGGTTGGCCCCGTTTGATATTGTCCCTGGAGGACCAAACGGCCCTTACCCGCCGTCCGGGATGCTTAGTCAGGAACCCCTTCCCGCTGCGGCCAGAATGCGAAGCCCAGCCAGTCCCAGCTTCTGCGCCCATCACGATGCTTGGCGCCGTCGTCCCGCGACCTCGTACAGAGGGAAATTGCACTCAGCTGCGCCCGACTCAATGCACAGCGCATACCGCCGCTCGTTGCTGCTTCGATCAATGGACGGGCCAAGACACTGCCACGAGGGCCAATCGAAGGAAATGACTGCATCTCTGTCTGCTCAGCTCCCGTCAGCAATGATCGCCTCTCGACATGCAACTTGACGGCGTCCTAGGGCCCCGCGTCAAACAAAAGGTCTCCGTAGGTTCTGATATACCCAGCCATTGAATCATGACACCAGACGCTGCTCTGCTGCTTTGTCTAGCGCGAGCCGGCGCCAAAGACAAACCTGCTGCATCCAAGCAATGGATCGACACCAAGGATCCACTGATCAGTGACGGGATTTCGACGGTGTCTTGGACGACTGCTCCAGTTTCTGCGTTCGCTGCGCGCTCGAGACACGGCGAATGCCGCCTAATTCCAGCACCCAAACCGTCCCAAAACCCGCGGCCATTTTCGAGGATGCATCAGGGTGACGCTCCAGGTCCGCTGGCTTCAGAAATGAGCCCATGATTCATCAAAGTGTCCATTCCACCGACATTGAGCATGCTGCGAGGCTGCGAGCGAGCATCAACCGCATTGACAACAGGCAGGCATTCCCGACCATGGCCGTCCATGGCAACTGGAGCCCCGTCTCCCCCGTCTCCTGTGACAGTTTCGTTCCATCGCAACCGAGGCCCCCACACCGGCAGGAGCAGCAAAACCCGCTTCTTCTTGCCCCGAGGTGAGGTTGTCTGAGCGTCAAAACGGTTTCAACAGCATTTCCACCCATACGCTTCCCTGGCCGGCCCATCGAGAATGGGACGGGACGCTGTGGAATGAAACTTCAATGGACCTGAGTCCGCATGCTTTGCCAAGCATGTCCGGCAATTCCTGCTTCAGGTCGAGGTCGAGGGGGGAGGTCGAGCCGGATTGTCGCAGATCACTCGCTTTCGTTGATGTCATGTCGCCCTGTGCCTTGGGAGCATTCGGAAATAAAAGAAGGAAAACAGGGGATCGACGATGCTCCCCCATTAGAGCTGAGAAGGTGAGGCTATTCGCACTAGCAACCGCCGAAACGTCAGAAACTCGGGCCCCTTTCCCGTTCGGCCAGATCTGCGAAAGTCCGGGAGGCAGAGGCCACTGGTCGCTCAATGGCCGTGGAAAGACCTTCCGGTTGGCCCGCGAAGGTTCCAAAATAAGGAGTCTCATCCAAGCGAACTTCGCCCGGCCTGTCAAGACTGCAGCCTGGCGTTCTTCTGGCTTAGTCCCTGTAG
The DNA here is from genome assembly GCF_011947395.1 of Colletotrichum karsti. NCBI lineage: Eukaryota > Fungi > Ascomycota > Sordariomycetes > Glomerellales > Glomerellaceae > Colletotrichum > Colletotrichum karsti. The sequence goes on from NW_024065907.1 coordinate 593,682, forward strand.
GGCGCCGTGAGGGTCTGGACCGGCCGACCTTGGCTTGAACGACCCCAAAGGCCCAGAGGCCCAGAGGAGCGGTAGTCCTCAGGCCAGCTGGGAAGGGCACATAAGCACGCGACCACCACCCAGCAGGCAGCCAGCGCGGGATCCCGCCAGTCATTTGCTGGTGGCGCCATCCTGTGCTGTGGGAACCGCAAGTCCAGCTGCGCGTGAGATGCTAGATCCAGTGTGATGCCCTGTGAGGGGGAATCCATCAAGCAACAAACAAGCTTTGAGCTACTGCGGGTCTCCATCTTTTGCGTATGCGAAGATTTTAGAAGGAGAGGCCGCGGCCGAGATGCAGAGCTTCTGGAACCATTGATTATTCGTATTCCGCGGGCCCTTGGGGCGCTGGCGGGAACGGTGATGCCGGTCCCCCAATTTGGGCAGGTGGAACTCCGTCGGAGGGTCCAAAATTCACTCGGTAGCCGGGCGAGACGGCGGTGCTAGTGGACCAAGACGATGGTTCGGTATTATGCGGGCGGCGCAGCCCATCTGGCATGTCGATGTGATGGACGAATGAAGAAATCCGGGGATGGGAGGCCGCGGGTCGCGATGGCAGACGTGTTCGTGGGGTGAGTTTGTAGATTGAATGTAGGTATTTGGTTGACCTTCGTCCCGCATCGCGCCGGAAAGTCAGGATGACGGATCGGACGACGACGACTTTTGACGTTGACGACGCGCAAGCTTTTTGGGTTTCGGGAGGGTTCAAAGTCACGGCGTTGGATTCCGCGGACGTGGTTGGTGTCGTCTACCAACTGCGCGTCATCGGTCGAGATTGACTTCTTGAAAGTTTGCGAAGACGATGCCCAACTCTGAATGTGTTGCGTGGTGTTGTGTCTTCCTTTGCAGGCATCAACGATTCCCTAAGGTAGGTTCGGTGCATACCCGATTCCCGAGTCGGGCAAAAAAAGTTAAGCTTGCTTGGAGATGAGCGGACGGGATAATTCCCTGCCTCACTTGCGTAAAGTGCCATCCATCTCATTCTCATGCTTCACAATGCCGTCCGTCGTCCGGGAACACAGAGGTATGGATCTGTACCTAGGTAAGGTATGGTGTCTTAGGTAAGTGGTGTGTTTTCTTTACGACGGATGCCGCTCCCTTCGGCCACCGAAAAGGCAGCCAAAAAGATTCCCAAATCGAGAAGATGGTCCGGGTGGGGGGACCTTGTACGAATATCGGACCCCACCAATCTCCTTTCCCCGTCTGTGCACGCTCCCTTTTTTTTTCCTTCTCTCCCAGGGCGGCCTTTCAGGGTGAGTGGGCTGGTGTGGCCAGCCTTACGCGCCTCCATCCAACTTCAGTCCATTCGCGACCGCGAGGCTGAGAGCGTCTCACGCCTCAACGCCAACAGCCCATCACCAAAGTCATTTGCCAAGCCATTGAGTCTTGTCATCGCACTCCAGTTAGTACAAGCCGCGCCTGGCGGTCACGGCCCGATGTCCCCGACAACACCGACGGACTACGACGCCTTCCCGCCCCTAACCCGCTCCTCCACCCTCCCGGCCGGCCTCAACGGCGCCTCCTCCGCGCTCAGCGGCAACACGTATCTCCAAACACAAAATCGATCACACCTCGCGCCCGAAGATGCGTTCCTAGCAACCTCTCCTCCCCGTCGGCCGGTCCCCTTCTTTCCCGACGGCAGCGTCGGCGCCGACCACCGCGCCGCCCGCGCCCGTCTCCGTCACAATGCCGGCGGCATCGACCCGCTCTCCGACAACGGTCAGCACCGTTCGCGGTCTCGTCGCAGCCGCAAGCGCACCTGGAAGAAGCTCATGTGGGTGAAGCAGAGCTACCCGGACAACTACACCGACCAGGCCACCTTCCTCGAGAGCCTGCAGCGCAACCCCCGCCTGCAGCCGTACGATTTCTGGCCCTTGGTCGCAGACTCTACCGTCATCGTGCAGCACGTGTGCTCGGTGATCGTCTTCATCGTCTGCTTCGTGCTCATCTTTCAAGAGCGCGTGTCGCCCGTGTCGATCGTTTCCTGGGGGAGCCTGGCGACGGGGTTGGGGTGGCTGTTGTGGGAGCGCTGGGAGGCCGATGAGGAGCAGATGGCGGTCGAGCAGGGCGGGACCGGTGTCGTTGGAGCGGGTGGCGCGGCCGTGGGGAGGCGGGAGACGGTTAGCCGGAGGACGGGAAGCATGCCGAGGCGCCCGCCGTCGCACGTCGATGAGTCCTCCACGGCTACGACGGCCACGAGCTCGACCAGCAACTTGTCCGCCAGCGCCGAGCGGCTAGCGCGGCACTCCCACTCCGCGTCGGCGAGCTCGCTCATCTCGACGACCTCGGCCACCTCGCAGACCCCCTACCGCCGACACAGCCAGGAAGTCGTGACGACGAGCAACAACCCGCTCCCGCGCCGGGCGTCCTTCCCGCTCCCCGGCGACGACGCGAGCCGCCTGCACCAGCGCGTCGGGACCGTCAAGAGCGCGATCCTCATCTATTCCACCCTCCTCGGCCTGTCGCCCATCCTGAAGTCCCTGACGCGCTCGACCTCGAGCGACAGCATCTGGGCCATGTCCTTCTGGCTGCTGGCCATCAACATCTTCTTCTTCGACTACTCGGGCGGCGTGCGCGTCAACATCCCCGCCTCGCTCTCCACCAACGCCGCGCTGATGGCCTCGACCGTGCTGGCGAGCCGGCTGCCCTCCACGGGCCAGGTGTTCAGCCTGACGCTGTTCAGCATCGAGGTGTTTGGCCTGTTTCCCGTGTTCAGGAGGTACGCGCGCCATCGGAGCTGGGGGTACCATTATGCCATGACGGTCTTTCTCGTCCTCGGAGCCGGCGCTGGTGTGGGAATCATCCTCGGCGATAACGGCGGCGGCTGTTGCTGGCCTTGGAAGAGTGCTGTCATCGGCATGGTCGTCAGCGTGCTCATCGCCGCCATCGCCATGGGAGGGTGCAGTTGGTGGCTTATTGGACTGCAAAAGTACAAGAACGAGATCTACGGGCCGTGGGACCCGGCTCGGCCCATCATCATGAGTCGACAGTTATGGGACGACGGTTGAAGAGGGGAAAATGTGATGAATTGATAGAGATAAATAAAGCTTATTCTATAACAGTACACGTTGGTGATTTATGATGACGCCGCTTTCCAATTCCACATCTGGCAGTGGTGCTCGGTTCTTGTGCCAGACGGGCAGCAGGATCTCAACAATTGTTTTCCCATGGCTCGTCTTTCTTCTCCTGCTCCTTTTGCTTGAGGTGGTGAAGGCCTAAAAGCTTTTGCACTAAGACAAAGCCGAGAAGAAATCCTATGGTTACGCTGCAACACCGACGGAAGTCGATGTGACCGGCTTTCCTGTTCGCTTCCGTCTGCTTTTGCAAGGCCGGACGGGACTCGCCCAATGGTTTCTCATCCAGACTCGTCTGGAGCTCGTGCAGACTTCTGAGATTGTCCTTTGACAGCCTGAGAATCTCTCTTGCCAGCTGGGTGTTCTCTTTCGCGGTCTTGACGATTCTCTTCAACATCTCGGATATATTCCTCACTTGCTCTGGGTTTATGCAGTACTCGGCTTCAACCTTCCTGTGGAACCTTGGTCTCGGCCAGTTGGAGACCCGTTGTCGGGAGGAGTATCTTGAGACCTGGACTGCAAGGCGAGGAGGTGGCGTGCCGCGATATAGTGTGGCCATCGCTGGACGGGTGGTGTAGGGGATGGAGGATAGAGGTGTTTGCTTGGTGAATGTGTTGCTCAAGGCCTTGCGGGCGCCGAGAAGCGACATTGTGTTGCGGGCGGGCTTTGTAGTCGAGAAATCAGTTTGTGGTCGAGTGTCGCTTGGTTTGCTTTGCTGTTGTTTTCGATGTTTGCTCGTCGTTAACACAGTTGGTGGAATGCTTAACTTCACAAGTCGTTCTCCATCTCTAAAGCCACGAGCGAAGAGAATTTATAGGAGTCACTGAGATTTTTGAATGGGCAAAGTAGGCACCGACGGGAATCAGCCGGAGATGCTGTGCAGGAGAGGATTTTAGCTTTCCACGGCTGGATCCAACAAGCTCCTTTCACAAGGTCAGCAGAATTTTCAATATCACTGGAAGTCTGACATCCGATCTCGTTGATTATGTTTAGTATGAAGGGAGCATAACTTCATGAGAGCAATAGGAACATGGATGAAACGATCAATACTCCCATACAACCGTACTCGATCTTGACCTAGGTAGTTACGTTTCATGTTTATACGTGTAGTGGATTATGAAATCGGAGGCAGCAGAGACCCAGAATTCTAACCTTCCTTGGTTCCATATTACCGGAACGGTCATTCCCAATTCAGGCCGATGTAAGAATGGAGGGGGAGAACCTGAAAGGGGTATGCGCCAGAGACTCCAGTTATGTGTGAATCCAGATTATGCTAGTACGAGTGGTGTGTTTTACAAGTCAAATTGAACCATTCAAGGTGTGGTGAACAGCTGCTGTCATTGATTTCTTCTCTGACCGAGAACACTTTACACTCCAGCAGCCCATTTGACAATTCCAAACCATCAATCTACAATCCATCATGATTTCATGGAGCGGAGGACATGAAGAGCGCAGCAATCATCTCCCCCTCCTCCCTCTCCCATACAAGCATCAGAGTTGACGTGCCCCCTAGAGTAAGCGTTGGATATGCCGCTTCCCCGTTCATCTTCCTTTCCCTTACTCTTCTCCAGGGTTTCTTTCTGCTTCTGGACCGAGGGGAACTGCCAAAAGTACACGGCGCTGCAGATGCCAAACCCCCCAAAGAGGAGCGCCCAGAAGGAGATCCGATTGGCCGTCCGCTCCCTGGCCGCCAGTTCCTCGATCAGGAGTATCGACTCGCCCATCAAGAGGTTCGACTTTTCCATCAAGAGATTCGAGTCGTCCAGCATCAGCACCGACTTGTCGTTCAACAGCTTCAGCTCCTCGTTGCACTGTCGCAGCTCCGTGTTTTCTTGGGTCAGGCCGTGAACGAGGGGCGCGGCGCGGCCCAGGCCCCAGTGCTCGGCGTACGATCTTGAGAAAGGCTTGTTGGCGCGGATTTGGGATGGTCCGAAACGGTTGCCGGATTTGTTGATGTTGACGTTGAGCTGAGGCCGGTAGGTGGCGAGGGTGTGGAGGGTGTTGTTGCGAGGCGTGGTGGTTTGAGCGGTGCCGGCTGGGCGAGGCATGGCCAGCCTGGAGGCAACAGCTCTTCGAAAGGTAGTAGGCAGCATCGTGCCGGGTTTTGTAATATATGGTTCAAGTTTTGGTTTTGTTGAGATCTTATTATTCTTTCGAAGTTTTCTGCTTTGGGCTTGTGAGATTGTTGGCGCTGCGTTCCAAGAATCTAGAGCTGAAGAATGGGAAACTCCTTCATGATATATATACTACAACAGACTTATCGGAGATGATTGCTGCTCGCGGGATCACCAGGGCTGGCCATGAGTACCTCGATGGTTGACATACCGGTAGATTCATGCTTCCTCAGCGTTATGGCGCCGATTTGGTACATTTATTTTTATTCGCTAGCCAACCTTGGCCGTCTTTAGATTCGGTTCCATCCATCGATGACTCCAAAAGCCTCCGGAAATAATAGAGAGGCCCCTGGGTTCCTTCAATGAAAATTTGTTGATTGCCAGAAATACATGGCACTGTGTGATATGGATGTTGACGTAGGTATGCTTCGAAGGAGCTCCGGCAGTTTACCCAAGTTCATTCTCGGTATTTTCACATAGGAATCAGAGAATTTCACTCTGACCTAATTCTCAAGGGAATAAACTCATAGAATTAACATCAGAACTGTTGCCGACCGCGCGCGGACACGAACCCTGTTAAGATACATTTCACTTTGGGCGGGCGGCATCATCACAATTCTATGTGTAATGTGAGGGGCCTCTGGCGCGTCAACTTTGCCTTTGGTACATCTGTGGTTTTTCTGATTTTCCAACAGTATGACTGAACTCACTTGAAATGCAGACGGAGATGGGTTTTCAGGCAACCACCCAAATCACTCGGCGCGCACAGTCCGCACCAGTAAGGTATATAAGAGGCATACATCCCACTTATTCCTTCCTTATAGACAAGCAACAGGCACAAGCACCAGCAACAGAAACAGAAACAGAAACATTGGCAACAGACACAGGATTTGCAAGGATGGCGACCAATCTTCACGGACTCCGCGATGTTCCTCGTCGTACCTTCAGAACCAGAACGCCCCCCGACGTCCACCAGGACGCGATCATCCTTGCCGCAGCATCACCGGATATCGAGTCAGGCTCTCCCTCCAGAGAAGGATGGATCCTTTCTGACTTATATGCCTTCAACTACATGCTCAAAGGCCTCGGCTCCGAACAGGTCTGGCTTACCACAGCGTCCCCGACCGATGTCATCGCCCGACACGGTGACTGTGTACACGGAAACAAGGTCGATGACAACCAGAAGATCGTCCTGAGCAAGCCATTGCTCGAGAATGACCAGCTGTCGCCCGTCACAGTTGTCGACCCGGAGGAGATGATCGAGTCCTACCTGTATCACGTCGAAAAGATGTCAGCAAAGGCAGCAAGACAAGACCAACCCCTGCTTCTCATGCTGTTCGGCATCGGTTTCAGCGAGACCGGATTCCTCATGAACACTCGGGACCGCGACACAAGACTCGACTTTGAGAGGCTGGAGACAAGACTCGACTTTGAGAGGCTGGAGAACGCGATTGCTGATGGTTGTCGCGCCACCCTCGTCTCGCCGAACTGCTTCTCTGGTGGATGGGACATTACCGATCTCTCGAAAGGCGACCCTGCACGAATGGACACCCCCATACTGGTCACACCTCATGACGAGATCATATCTCACGCGGCTCGGATGTGCGGGTCTATCTTTGCAGGACCAATCATCAAAACTCTGTCATCTTCTTCGAGCCCTCTCCTTGACATCCCGACCGATGGCGACACGGAACCGGAGAGCCTTCAGCCGAAAGAACCAACGGAAGAGCAAGAGGCGGCGTACAATGCTTTTTGCGCGTCGGTAGTAGATGCTTGTACGGGTGACGAGACTTGGGATCGACATGGCTTTTTCTTCAGAGCCGAGGATGACCATTGGAGCAAGTCCTGGACGCGTTCGGGGAAGACCCTGGAATACTTTGAGAATCGATGGAATGCACTGGAAACGCCCAAGAACGACGACACTGGCAGCGACGACAGAGACTCTCAAGCAAATGACGAGCGGATCTCCGCCATGGCCACGCTGTTCATGGAGAGTTGCCCGGGAGATTGGAGTGGCGGCTATAACATTAACGTGCGTACTCTTCTGAGGGAAACGGTCAAAAACCCCGGCAATCCTGAACCCTTGCCCTACCGAGAAGAAATCGATCCTGTGAGCCTTATTCGCTACCGGTGGGAGCTCGGCCATCTCGCGGACCTGCTGGTGCGGCACTACAACCTCCCCGTGCCCAACGACGAGATTTTCATCTCATGGAGGCGCATGGGTCAGCAGACACAAAACACCAGAGAAATTCACCACTTCAGTGAGCACTCCGGCCGGGCTTATGGCATTTTCTCCTACCGTGGTCTTGGGCCAGGTCCAGCTCGCGCTCAGGGATACCATTTCAACCGGTACTTCCTGTATACGTCGAAAGCGGTTGCGTTGACGGGAGGATCCGAGGCCGAGATTGTCAAGCTCGCGGAAGATATGGTTTTGTTTGTTAAGAAGCTGCAGCAGTTCGTCACGGGTCCTGTTCTTGAGAACCAAGACGTCATTGACAAGAGGAAGAGGTGACTAGAGACCGTCGGTGAGAATGTATGATACTTCACGATATTGATAGACCAATCAAGCTATGTTTATTCTCAGAAGAAGTCGCGAACGGTTGTGGTTGACACAACCCCGGAGTGTGAGCGGGCTTCTGTCCGGGGAACGTTGGAGAAGAGACTGGAGAGAGCCAGCGACGGCGGCCACATACCGACGAGGGAATTGTGGGGGCCGTCGGGACGGGACTGATGACTGAAATTTCAGCGAGGACGGAGACGGAGAAAGGATGGAAATCCATGGATATGGATGCCGGGGTGCCGGGGGTGGTGCTGTTTGCGGGGGGAGCCGCAGTCCAGGCACAGCGCCGCCGACCCAGCGACGGCGCCATCGAGGATTAACAGAGCTCGTGTTGGGTGGAGAATGCGCCCAGCGGATCGGCAGGGCAGAGCAGATGCAGGAACGTTTCTCCCGCGTCGTGTTCGGTCGACTTCGTGTGGTGTTATTCTTAGCATCCGGGTTTCTCCCTTGTCTTGGAATCAGAAGAGACGATCGAGAGGGAGGAAACAACGCGGTTCCATTGCTAAGAACTGCCCAGACATGTGCGGATACGGTTGAGACGCAGCCAAGTGAGAAGTGGGTTGCCGATACTCGAGACCGAGAACAAGAAGAAGAAACAAAATTACCACGACTGATAAGGCGGCTCCGAAGGTTCAATCTTTATTTCTTCAAACCTTCTTTTTTTGCCCTATCCCGTGTTATGATTAAAGTCTCCATCCAGTCGCGCCGGGTTGTCCGGACATGTGGTGCAGCGAGAAAAAAGATTCTCGTTGCCAGGAAGACCATTGTCGTCTTGTAAACTCTGTTTAAATTGGTGCAATCAGATGTTTATCGAGGGCCCGTTTTCTTCTCTTCTGGGAAACAGAGCTCGGCGCGCTTGGAGCCTCTCTCACCACATTTTCCCCATACAAGAACCCCCGGTCCCTGGTCCCTGTCTCCGACGTACGTACATGTCACGTCCACTCGGCCGGCAGTCAGAGTATCTCTCGAATAAGTCGACCGCATGGTACCGTGACGGCGTGCCGTCTTCTAATCCGATTCAGACCTGAAATCGAATCAGTGCAACACCACTTTCGTGACAAAACGTAATAATTGCCCATTGGCGAAGATGGCTAGCCCGGCTAGCTGGGTGAGGCGTTCAATCCGATGTCTTGGTCTCAGCACAGCCAGCACGCCACCAAGCCTCTTCAACGCGTACTATGATATCCCAAGCTGCTGGCACGTTCCCCGAGCACCTGTCATCCAATCAGACCGCACGGCCATCTGCATTTAGCCCGTTGCTTCTTGTTCCTTGGAGATGTCTTGGGAGTTGAGGGCGGTTAGTCAAGACATACGAGAGAAAATTCCAGTTCACCTCACCCAAGACGGAGAAAAACAAACGCTCTTCTGCGGCGTCCCTCGAGCCAAGAACCAGAGGAGTCAATTGGATGTCACCCTACAGAGTAATGTAGTGCCACCTGTGGGAAGTCCTTTTTTCCCCAATCGCAAAAAGATGGTTGCATGTTCCTGGCCAGAACCCTTGTCCAAGTCGAGGTCCAGCTCAGTCCCAGACTCACCCCAGCTCTGGGTTGCCGTCCCCTTGCAATAATCCAAAGCTAAAGGGCCTGGCTAAACCAAATAAGCTGTCGCCCCCCTCACGCTCTCCAATCGCGCCGCCGGCTTTTGGTGCGGATACCTTGGATAAGCTTTGCGAGGTGGAAGAATTGGGAAGAGAGAGAAAGGCCTTTGTAAATGGACATTGTTATGGTCTCGGCAGGGGTTCTCCGTACGTGGCTGGCGCGAGGAGGGCGAACTCCCGCATATTTATCACCCCGTCCCTTCCACCCTGACTTCTTAGAAGATCTCTCCCTCCTCACGTAACGAATTCTAAACCCAACGTCGTCCGTCCGTCTGTACAACGTCCTCTTGAACCAACCAACCTCGTCGTACATCGTCAACCACCAAACACAAGCCAAAATGAAGTTCACCCTCGCCCTCCTCGCCGCCGGCCTCGTCGCCGCCCAGGACTTCTCCGGCCAGCCCGAGTGCGCCGTACGTCAATCCTCGCTCACTACACTCCAATTCTTCTCCCAAACACTAACACGTCCCGTCGCGTAGATCCCCTGCCTCCGCGACGCCATCCCCAAGGTCGGCTGCGCCCTGACCGACACCGCCTGCCAGTGCGCCGCCGACAAGCAGGAGCAGCTCGTCCCCTTCGCCGCCCCCTGCCTGCTCTCCGCCTGCAACTCGGCCGACCTCGGCAAGGCCCAGGCCGCCGCCGCCGACGCCTGCAAGAAGTTCCTGGCCACCGCCAGCGCCGGCTCCGCGAGGCCCACCGCCACCGGCTCCGCTGCCGCCTCCGCCGCGTCCTCCGCGTCTGCTGCCGTCTCTTCGGCCGCTGCCTCCGTCAGCGCCTCCGCTTCCCGCGCCGCCTCGGTCGCGTCCTCTGCCGCGTCCGCTGTTGCGTCCGCCTCCCGCAACGCGACCTCTTCTGCTTCCACCACCCTGTCTGGCACCCGTACTCCCTCGGCTACCCCTACCGGTACCGGAGCTAGCGCCAGCGCTTCTGCTACTGGTGCTGCTTCTCAGGGCAACGCTGCCATGGGCGGTGTTGCTGTTGCCGCTCTGTTCGGTATCGTCGCTGCCCTCTAAGCGAGTCGTCCGTGTCCAGGGGAGATCTATGTGGATGGGGAAATGTTCATATTCAGGATGTGTTGGATGATTTGTGTTGAACGTCTAGACTTAATGCGGGTGGGCGGTTTAAAAAGTTTCACGATCATGGCCTGTGGTACTGTTGCCGTGGCAGCAATGTCTTCTTAAGACACAGGGTTATATATTTAATTTACATCAATATCATCTTACCGTGTACATGTCTGACAGTGTGCACTTGGATACACTTGGCGTTGTTCTTCGAGGATCGTTGAGGCCTCCACCTCAATCCTCGGAGAAAGCAAATTGACTCGGGGCGTGAGGGGAAAAGTCGTCAAGTCTTACGCACGCAGAATGTGCCGGTGCCAAGACGGCGGTCGAATCTCGCTGTTGACGACATCGTCCGGTTTACGTTTGCCCCAAAACTCTCTCTTATCGAACGTTTCGCCGCAATTGGTCTCAACGCCAGCTCTGCGACTGGGATCCCTGGGTCTCGAGGCGAGCTTATCCTTCCTCTGGCCATAGACTTTTGACGACTCCTCAACGTCCACAACGGAACTGTAGACACCAGTCCAGGAAATGAATCAACATGGGCGTCTGTGTCAAACAACAGAATGCTATGTAGTTGCCACTACAGGTCGAAATATTCTCATTTTTCTACCTCGCAGGATCGAAGCCATATGATTGCGAAGGCCAATTGAGCATGAAGAGCTCCGGACTAAACTGACAGGCTCGCTACATCTACACACTGTTAGGCCTGTATAACACCTCAAGCGTCGGGAACTTGCCATCTCTAGCCACACCAAGCCACACGATACCGTTCAACTGACAATTCTGCTGGTGAGACATAAAACGCACAGGAGTCTGACTGTTGGGCAACAAGTATGACTATGAGGCCCCAGAAGGTCGCGCAATACTCGCATATACAGCCTCACACGTGGGAGGCCTCGTACTACGTATACAACCTACAATGGAACCCTTGAGATTTCATATGGCCGTTGGGTGTGAGTGACTTGTAGCTGCCCTGCCTGATCAGCCAAAGGCACCGCATAACGAGTCTTCAAAAGAAAAGGACTATGTAGCATCTCTGATGCTTTTCCCAAGTGACGGAAGCTTCATAGACTATATTTACTAACATCGACTAAGCGTCAAATGCGCGCCCAGCGGAAGGCTGAGGTTGTTGACTCAGATGTGGCCTCGGCGGTATGTTGCACAGCATGAGTACTCTGTACAGCTACACCAGCTTCGCAACTTTTGCAGCCGGTCGTTATGTCTGACATGATTGAGGAACAACATGACCCAAGGTGACGTGTCCATAAAACCTTCATTCTTCCCAACTTAACGAACTCCTCTGTCGTGAGTTGAAAACCACCTTCAAACCTGCGCGTTTAATGCAGTCAATTCCGATACGCTATTGTTAGCTTCGAGCCAAAGTCATGTCCAGTCCCTGTCGAACGGATATAAGCTGCACCGAGGTATACTGGAGACGTTCCCCAGAGCCCAACAGTGATATTGCAGGGATAGGAGTAAGTTGTGTCTGGCAGAGTATTTCGATACGCCGTCGCTGATCCCAACAGGTGATAATCGGGTTCGCAGGCACAGCCTACATTGCTTTTTTGCTTCTTTTAATATATTATTTCGCGGCATATGACCCCGAAATGCCTCCCCCGCCCCCGAAAACCACCTTCACACAACGACGCATCGACTCGGACCAGCCGTCAAATTGGCCTCCGCTTTATCAGCTGAACACGTACGGCTGGACGCCTAATCCGATTGACGTGAAGTTGTTGGCTTGGGTTAGACGGAACGTGTTGCGAATACTGGCGCTCTGTTGTATCCCGCCTCTCATCATGGTCAACGCCCGCTCAAAGAGAGTCCAACAATGCTACATTAAGGTAATGAGCTCCTGAAATTGGTCGAAATGCCTTGGCTCAATTATTTCTCAGAGCGTTGGCAATATGTGCGACATCCAAGTCCTGACTGGGATCAGCATTCTCGTCGGCGGTTTCATCTGTCTGAAAGAACCACTATCAGCTCACCACTGGCAACTCATTGTGAACCTTGCCTGGTTTTCAAACAACACCCATCTGTCAGGACTTACAGTCCTTCGAAGACACCTACAAGCTCACCGTTGGGAAAAATACATGCGCCTTATTTCCATGTCCGTGCTCGTCGTCTTGCTGGTTACAGCCACGATACCAACTGCATTCTTCAATTGGAACGGATCAACATCAGACAAAGGGACAGACAAGGCAACTGCGGCTTATCACCGGACGCCTGCGGCTTGCTTTTTTTCCATAAGTTGTGGCATGTCACTTTATCATGATCAAGGGAGCTTACTGCCTTTTGAACGCTCATCTGCGTTTCAGGAGATGGTCATTTCTCTTGTTTTGCTTCTGTCCGGATTCTTCGCCAGAGCTCTCAAGCTGTCGGTTAATTTATCATTCACCTTACGAAAACAAGTTGGCTTTCGCCTGAACAGAATTCTGGAAGTCTTAGCCGCGAAAATCGACAGCGTCCCTTTGCTTGTGGTTGGAGACTCTCCTTATATTGAACGGATTCAGACGTTTTGGTCTGGGCTTATCACAAGAACTGTGACAACTGCAATTATTGTGGCTCGGACGCAATTTACCTTGCAGAACTCAGTGCTTGGAGAGGTAAATGTGCCCGTTTCCCCTTCTTCTGCACCTTTTATAAGGGAAAATTCAACTAATACACTGAAATGGCAGCTCTTCTGGCTGCTTGTTCTTTTGCTGTGGGGAACTTCTAGATTGAACGAGTCTTTAATCGAAGAGAGATTTTTCGAACAGAATCGCTCCCGGGGATTGGAGACAGGAAATTCGCCTTGGCAGTTCGGTCAAGTACTTCCCATCTTGCTTCTCGGTGCACCTCTGAGTACTTTGTTCAGCACCTTGGTCTCGGGCACGAGCTCTGGGAAGATCCAAGACCTCAGGTATGACCCAAGAACATGCGAAATTTGTCGACATAGAACCTCCGAGCCCTATGAAATCCACAACACTGAGGCTTCTAACGGGGGAACGGAGGTGGTAGAGATCGCACCACTACCTTCGTCACAACAACAGCAGGAATCTAATCAGGAGCACGCCAATCCCGAGAATGAAACAGCAAACGCAATGAGTCGGCCGTTCTCACGCTACGAGAATATATTCTCTGAGACTCAGTGGATGCTTTCTTACTTGGCTACTGGCTTTTTTGTTCTTTGCGTGCATTTAGCCTGTCTCTTCTGGTTTACGGCGTCTTTGGCCCCGAGAGAGTATGACACGGATATCCTGTATTGGACACCAGCGGATTATCTGCTCAAAGTTCAAGGCACTTTCTATTTGGTCCTTCTCAGCTATCCCTCTGCAGCACACACGATAGTTCTGTACGGTCTTGCGGCAGACGACTGGTTCAAAGCGACCAACACGACAACAAAATACGTCCGACAAGGCCTTTTTTGGCTGTTTGCGATATTCGCCCACTCACTCTACCTACTGGTCATCTATGCGCCGCTTGATTGGAGTTCAGTCACGAGGATTTGGATGATTTGCTCTATCGCGGGTGGCTTTTACGTCTTGTATGCCATCACATGCATTGTAAGACAACTCATGGGAACAAGAGGAGGGTAAGAGTCAGGCCAGAAGAGGATGATGTCACTGACGAAGTATTCAGCTCATGATGTGGAGCCCGCATGTCTCTACAACTGAAGGCCCGAAGAAGATGGGCAGGGAGGGTGGAGGGTTTCGTGGAAGAAATGGCATGTTCGGAAGGCGACGGGTTTCGTTTGCTCTGTCAGATTGAAGGCTAGTCTACTGGGAAGGGCGGAAGCTTTTCTTGTTTCTCATAGTCGATCCAGGGGGGTTTATTGAGCTGTACACGGCGCTTGAGCTATTGCTTCTTCACCTTCCGAACTTCCGAGTAGTGAATGAACCCGACCGATGGTAAATGTCTCAAGGAGAGGAGTACTCAATCATTTAGGACAACACCGTCTAAAATCGGTACCAGAGACATAACTTCAGATCGAAGTGGCGACTTTCGGAGTCGATGAACTCACAGACTCCGCCTCTCTCTTTATATTATCATTTTCCTCATCCTGTTCCCTGTCACCATTGTCGTCTTAGTTCTCTTCGTAGTCCTATCGGCATGTACTTCAAACTGATCGATGGTCGTTAAGGCAGCTTCATGAGCTCAGCTTCGCGCATGCGATATCTTAACTTGCTTTGCAGAGAAACCATCTAAGTTCTTTAATGGCTGTGCGACTGTAGAAATTCTGCATCTTTCAGTGTGCGATGCACTGGAACATATACCGCGAGCAAAAGGCCGACGTTCTAGGACTCGAGGAGAGGCGATATGGGTGCAGTACCAAATAAGGTATGCTCAGTACTGAATAGGCGGGAGCTTGTGATTCGAGATGTCAATCTCAAATGACGATGGCGTACTCGTATCGAAGAGCATTGCCCATGAATGTCCTCAAGGGTAATTCCTTAATGTGATCGATCATCTTGGTATGGACGGCGAAACCAATTCTTGCTCAACTTCGATTGACGGTTTATAATACCGGGACCAAGCTTCGTCTTGAACTTCGAGGCACAGAGTGTATGTTTCATGTACAGTTCCATCAATTGTGTATAATACCTACATAGCAGCAGAACCACCGACTCCTGAGCAATGCGTCTCAAAGAAATACATATACAGTGTAACAAGATCTCAACCCAGCAACCCCCACATAATGCCTACAATCCCATCTCTTTTTTCACACAACTCTTTCCTTTTACGCAGTCTTCTTCTCAGCAGCAACCTTCTTCTTCAACGATCCCGGCGGCGTCTTGAGACCCGCAAACACGGTCGCCACAACCACAGCCATACCCGCGGCACCCATGCTGTAGGCGACCTCACGGCCAGCCCACCAGTAAACACTGGTGAACAGAATCGGGCCAAGACCACGGCCGAGCTGGCCCCAACTGCGGAGGATACCAAGCTTGCCGCCACGCTCGCCCTCAGCAGCCTCGAAACTGCTCAACGTGTTCAGGCCGGTCACCACCGTCGATGACGTCACTGCCAGGCACGTAGCCGCGAGGTACAGACCACCGATCGACGAGATGCGGCCGAGAAGAATGAAGGCACCGAGACAGGCAATGGTGCCCATGCGGACGGAGAGAAGAGGCGGCAGACGGCGCGTGACGCCGCCCTGGAGAATCGATGCGACGAGTCCGACGTATCCGAGGAGGCGGCCGTTCTTGGAGGAGCCGAAGGCGAAGAGTTCGTAGGTCATGAAGGAGAGCGAAGACTCCATGCCGGAGAAGAATAGTAGGAAGACGAAGTGGACGGCGTTCAGGAGGAAGTGGGAGTTGGTGCGCACCACGGGCGCAGGAGGGGCCGCCTTCTTCTCTTCCTTCTTGGCACCCTTGCCGGTCAAGGATGGCAGCGTCTCGGGGAGGCAGAAGTAGAGGTACAGCGTCTCGGTGAGAATGAGAAACAAGCTGAACCCAGCGGCCGTCGCGAAGGGGTTCTCCTTGACCGTGCTGATGCTGCTCAACCACGCGCCCAGACCCGGTCCGAAGGTGAAGGCGATGGAGAAGCATGCGCCGATGAGCGCCATCGTGGAGCCGCGGCTCTGCTCGTCGGAAATGTCGGTTGCCATAGCAGTCGCAAGTTGGACGTTGCCCTCAGACAAACCACCGACGACGCGCGACGCGACAAAGGTGCGGAAGTCGACGGCGACGACCCAGAGAAGGACAGACAGAATGTTGCCGCACATGGAGGCCAGCAGAGCGGTGCGGCGGCCATGGCGATCGGAGAGGTGGCCGATGAGCGGGGAGGCAATGGCCTGTAGTAAGCTGAAGAGAGAGCCGAGGGCGCCGCCGAGGAGGACGATGTCGTAGCGCGAGTCGATGGGGCGAGCGAAGGCGGCCTTGTAGCGGTTGAGGCCGGAGAGGACACTTTGGAGGAGGGTCGCGGGCTCGGTTGCGTTTGCGGTGGCGGGGCCGGCTTCGCGGTCGCGGTAGAACTCGAGGAGCTTCGGGAAGAGGGGGAGGATGAATGTGAAGGAGATCTGGCGCGGGGTCGCAATTAGCATTCATCGTCGATAAGGAGGTAAGGTGCTTGCTTACAAGGTCAAGGAGGAGAGAGATGGCAATGACTCTCAGTACGCGCTTGCGAGCCTTCGGTTCGAACCCTCCTGAAGAGGGAGCTGCTGTTGCTGCTGCCATGGTTGCGGGCCTGCCCTGACTATGGGATTCGCACGGTAGATCGGAATCGTGGGAAGGTCGTCGAGATCGAGAAAAGGGGACACCGGTATTCGTTGGTTGTTTGGACAGGTAGGTTATATGGAACGAGAGGAAGAAAGGAGAGGAAGAGAGGTCGAATTACAAAGGAAACGACCAATACAATATTAGAAGTAGACAAGTAGCTACGGATGGCGAAAGCGAAAACGAAGAGGAGGATATGAAGTAGATGAAGTGAAGGAGGAAAAAAAAAAAAAGGACAGCCTTCAATTGCGTGTGACAAGGCGGGACGACAGGTGACGGGATTGGGGGGGTGAACGTGGAACGTCCAAGCTCCCACCTGCACTTTGCAGAATGCCAGAAACATGCTCTCTGGGCCGCAGTTCCGCGTACGAATACCGCTGGCATTGGACCTCCCCTTGTTCGTTCCCCCCTCCACAGTGATGTGGTCGGCCCAGTCCGATGTTTCAGGGTCAGGGGCACTTGAGGGTCCATTCTGAACTTCTGAAGCCACTGAGGCCGCGCTAACATCGGACGGGCCCCAGACGCGGGACCGGACTGTCGGGGGCTGCGCCGAGCCCGGGCGGAGACCTGTGGTAGGGATGCTGTAAGCTGCATTTCGGCGATATTTCATTGGGTGCACATCTGCTCTTGCAGCTGAGCCATGCGGAGGAAATTATTTTCTGTTTATATCAATCCGATCTTTTTTTCCCCTTCGCGTACATTCCAATCAGCTGCATCTCTGTCGTCTCACCACATTAGACGCTCCAAAGAAAGGCCGTGCGTGTCCTTCTTGCACCAAGCAGTCTCTCGTAATCCACGACTCGAACCTGGCGACAAATGTCCGTATCCGGCCAAGACCTGCCTTTGTCGACCTTGTCCTCGATCGACGCCAATACCGCACTATTGCAACTCTAGGGCGTCTAATAAAGGCTAACCAGTTCATTTTGCTAAGCCACGAATGAGAAGCAACTCAATTGAGGCGTTGCCAGACACAATGCGACTTCTCTTACAGATCTGCTTTACCCGCGGAAGCATTTTACACCCAGCTTCTACGGTCTCAGGAAGAACAACAGATCGATTGACTTGTCTGTTCTTTGAGGCTGCAGGACAACTAATCTGTGACATAGCTTCATGTCAATCGTCGCCTGGCGCTTATAGCTGCCGTCCACCGAATAGACAAGCTCTCGGGCTTGATTGCACAGGTTTATCATCCCGAGGGTCTTCGCACTGATGATGACATGCGTAACAGGTTTGCCGGTTGTAGATGCCGAGCTCATTCCAGATGAACCGCATCTCATCCGCTCAGACGCGCGCTAATCGAGACTTCGCGCCGGTGAAGCTCAGTCAAGCAGTCTCTGAGAATGTGACGCATCTTTCTGACTGTCTGTGCATACCATAGCTCCGTACTGGCGAAAAAGCTCATAAATCTTCACGACAGGGAAATAGATCGGTTTTAACACACCATGCAGACGTTCTACGAGGTTCCAATGTAGGTGCTTTCCTGAATGACGTGTGCGCTTTCGCAAGGCACGATGTAGGTCAAGATGTCGCAGTCTACTTGGAACGACGGTGAGAGTAACGACAAACCACCGCAACGGGCCAAGTGACGAGAGACTAAGTATATTGTCTGGCAACTGTGTCGAAACTCCATTTCATACAATCAACATCAGCCTAGCACCCTGGAATATGAGTTCAGAAACTTGAAGCCAAGAGAGGACATCAATCACAATTGGTCTGCCTTGGAAGCATTCATCGCTCATCGCCAATGCCGAGGTGAGATGAGGTCAAAATTGACTACCAAAACACAAACCCAATTCCAATCTTCCCCGCCATCTCATCATGCCGCATCAAAGTCTACACATCTCAAGAACCCCGTCTGCATGGAAATGACGGCGGTGGCTAGCAAACACCATCTCACGTCGGGCGGGACCGACGTCAAGGGAAATGCAGGGTCCTTCCTCTCCATCAGGGTGCAAGACGTTTGGCCGTGTCTCGAGCAAAATCTAGGAGAACGGTGCATGGAAGACACGGGAGAAGGGGTGAAAGGGTCCGGATCCAAGACACGAATGACGGCATTTGGAGAGCTGTGCCGCAGGGGATGGTCGCGATCTGCCCCTCCTTGTAGTCCCCGGAGGCGAGGACGGAAGCCGAATCATGTCTCGCCGATTGCTCTGGTTTTCTCGGTGATCAACGGACGACTTGGGTGAATCTCACGTAGTCTCACAGAGCAGAGAGAATATCGGTGCCTAGAAGTGGAAACTGAATTCAATGGTTTCTTCCTAGTAAGACGGGTCTCATCCCCGGAGCCAAGCGACAGAACGGGGCCGCAATTGGAATTTCCATGTCTTCAGTTTGGGGAAACAAGCTTCGAGAGCGTCTACTACCTAGATGTAAAAAGTCCCCTGAAAAGATAAGATCATGCTGGCCTCACAGCCCTCTGGCTACCTCAACCAGGGCTGATTGAACGAGATCAACGGCTTTCAGGTTCACTCAGAGAGAAGAAAGAGACCCTGTAACAAACACTGCCTGCAGTACAAGCCCTGAACATTGGTTCTTCAACTTCCCTTTCCAAGCCAAGTGTAAGCCCGTCTTCCTTGGCACCACCAAAAGCCCGCCATATGGCCACGATCTATCGACGATGAGCAGCAATCAGCGCAAATGGGCGAATGACGGCTGCCGCCAAGACCGCTATCTCGCCCCCGGACATATTCAGCTCAGCCTACGTCCAATACCACCACACTCCAAATACCCTCTTCACCTCCACTCTCGTCAGCCTGTTCACGTTGAGCTTGTTTTTCTAGCGTCATCCGGCGACATGCTCCTTCTGTTGTGATTGTCCAGTTCGAGCTGACGGGCGATGGATCACCAAGTTGGAATGCGTGATGAGGTATTCCTTAGCCTCCTCGGGGAGGGGTCCGCCAAGATACAGGGCTGATCAAAGTCCGTCAGACTGCATTGCCGTTTCAACCAACGGAACGGGAAATATTGGGATTCCCCTCGTGCCTCCAGACCACCTTACCGCACATGTAAGATTGAAAGCGCCCTCTCTTATTTAAGACCTTGGCGCCCTCGTCCCCCGAGCACGAGAGAAGGCTGTCGTATTTCTCTACATCCCCTCATCCAGCCGTGTTTGTGTGACGATTACCACCGCAATTTGCTCCAACCCCAAAAGCCACACCCAACACATAACCGCACGCACAACATTCTTCTCACCGCAAACGCGACATTCATGGCCTTCATCCTCGACCCCCGCACGCCCAAAGGCGGCGGCAGCAGCGGAGGCCGAGGCAGCTCCGGCGGCAAGTCCTCCTCGTCGAAGGGCTCAAAGGGCTCAAAAGGCAGCAAGAACAAGTACAAGGGCACGGGAGGCTACGTCGGCGGAGGCGGGGGAGGAGGAGGAGGGAACAACGGGTTTTCACACCTGCCCGTCTGGGCGCGCGTCCTCATCATCCTCGCCATCATCTGGTTCATCATCTTCCTGATCGCGCTGGGGTACTACGTGACAAAAGGTAAACCCCATTCTGTCTTATTTCTATGCCGCCCGGAGTTCGACCGAACTGACAACAATACACACACACACAGAACTCAAGCGCAAGAAGGACGGTAAATCCTTCCGCCTAGGCCACGTCGTGGGCCACGCCCTTCTCGTATCCACAGGCCTCTGGCTGCCCGTTTGGATCTACAAGAAGTTCGTCGGGGGCAAGAAGAGCGAGAGCGGTTCCTACGCCAAGATCGAGGAGGGCCACGGAAAAGAGGGCGGCGGCGGGAATAACCACGACTCGTGGTACGGCGGCGCAGGCGGCGAAAACAAATACGACGCCGGCAGCCACCCGCCCGCGCACCGTCCGCAAAGCCCGAACCCGGCCCCGCCCCCGACACAGACCGGCGCGGCGGCGGATTACTACAACAACATGCCTGCGCCGCCTTCGCATACGGCTCCCACCCAGCACCCGCCCCAGTACGGTTAAGTCGGTTTGGGTTCCAGGATGATTGATCTGTTAGATAGATGACTGGCGCTTCTTGTTCTTGTGCTTTTCCTTGTCTTTATTAGTGCGATACCCAATTTTCTCGAGTCAGCGTGTTTGCGATTACTACTAGTACATATCAAGATGAAAAGTTCGGTGAGCGCATATAGATCAAACGGAGTTGTTTATTAGCTAGATGATGAAGTCGGTTCTATCAACATCGCTCTGGCCCCCGTCCTCTCTGGATTTGACTACCTCATCACCCAACGACTCTGCCAGACACCGATTCCCAAGGCCGTTTTCGCCACAACTCGTGTGCGGTTTCTCTGGCCTACTGAGAAGCGCCAAGTCCTTTCGAAAAACCTGGGTCTGCAATGCTGGCGTGGATCTAAAGGTGAAGAAGGCAAGCTGCCCAAACTGACCGCTGAGCGCAGAGTGATAGACGCGGCACGAGTCGCCTCTTTGAACCTGCATTCTGGGCTTTCTCGATCAAACTGGTGAATGGTCAGTACTACGAAGAGCCCGCAATCACAGAATACTCAGTCTCCCCTCCCCCAACTTAACGATTTCCAGCAAGCTGCTGCGTCAAGTAGCCGAACAACTCGTCTTCTAAATCACCGGCACGACACCCCTCTTCGCACGAGCCACAGCAGCAAGAGAATTATCTCACCTTCACACGGCGCCATACAGTCCCGCCTCTGAACCTCTGTTTTGTTCATTTCTTCGGCGGGTTGGAGCTCTCCTGTCCACCGCTATCAGCCCCGCCCTCGGTCCCATCCTGCGTGTCGGTCTTTATCCCGGTGGTGTCGTATGAGCCTCTTCCCATTTTGAGTGGTGGAATGTCGAGCGATGCGAGCCGCGCTTGTTTGTGCTTTTGTGTGCGTGTGACTTGAGATGGATGCCAGGCGTCACGACGTGGGATGGTGTTGGATATTGGTCAGTTTGATAATTGTGAAGAAAAGAAGCTGTCGTCAACTCTGTGGTGGCAGAGGAAAGAACGCCGATGTGGTGCGATGCCGTGTGGTCTTAAATGCTCTGGTCCCGCCGCTTTCTCTTGCAAATGACATGGTATGGTTTTATGAGTTGAACACAGTGAACAAAAAATAGAGTCCTCGCTGTACGCGTCCCGGGACAGTGATGAAGACATGAGAAAGGAAAATCGTGACTTGGTAAAGTTTCTTCCCGCAAAATGTTCAAAGAGGATCAAGCTGAACAGACGAGCCCTTGCGAACGCTGCGTTGCTTGTCTCTTCTTTAAACCAGAGTCTGCCAGACTTTTTGCTATGTGTCAGGACAGTCGTTTTGTTGACAGTGGCGCGCAAAGGGGTCCAACGTTGCGGAAGTTGCTTTCTGTTTGTCTTCCCTCTATGGTGGGTTTCCCCGGGTTTGTCTTTGTCTGATTTACCGTTGTTCCAGAAGGGAATCTTTGTGTGTTGGTAAACAATCCCTCCTACTCTGGGGTTTTCAGGAATAGGAAAGTGACCTTTGAGGGGTGGTTCTTCTTCACCAACTCCTGCCAGAATTTGCTTTTCTGTCTAGGTTGTTTAACCTGAGAACTGAGATGATAGTCTCAGAGTAGCCATTCCCCAGGGTGAGACACCAACGATCGTTCTTGTTGGGCCAGGAATTATTCCTAGTCATTCCAGATCGTTGATTTTCGCCCATTGTCTTCCTAAAATGCCATTCTTTCCAGACAATGGGCTTCTCAGACCCGGAAACATCGAAATCTGCCCCCGAGACTGCAGATGAGCTGGACCGTATTGCCTCGCAGGCTTGGGACAAGCCACCAAGTTCCCCTGGATCGCGATCTTTGGATAACATATAAGGGCCCAGCACTCCTTCCTCGGTGGAAATATGCCTTGACCCTCGGCCGATGATTGTAATTCCTGGATCAGAGGGCGTTGGATTCCGACTTGCCCCCTTCCGTGACGGATCAAGACATACGAATCCCACGACCCATCTGGCTTGACGAGCCCGAGAGCCTCGTACGAGAATGAGCCTCATTCATCCGAAAAGATCTTCGGCTCATCTTACCACATCTTCGGAGGTAAACAAATTGTTGCTTACCGGCTTCACGGAAACAGGCCCAGGGGGAAGAAACAAGTCGTATTAGGTAGGTAAGAATACTCGCAAAAGTTCTACTGGTCCTCTGGGCCCTGCCAAGGTGCCAGATCACTGTCAGTCCCGTGTTCCATGTCCACACTTTGAACCCACTCCTCCGTCCTGCGTCTCTTTCCGTCCATGTTCTTGTCTTCATTTTCCTCGTCCGGAATCTTCTTCACCTTGCTCACCTTCTTCTCCTTGGTCTCCTTCTTCGGAGTATCCATGTTCTCAGTATTTCCTCCGAGTACTTTGGCAATGAATCTTCGAAAACGTCCCTTCGAAGTCCGTTCCTTTCTCTTCGGTCGCCTCGGCTTGTGCTCCCTCTTCTTCCGTTTCGGCTTGGGCTCCTTCCTCCTCCGTCTCGGCATCTTCTTCGGTGGCAGCTCGCTGCTGGTCTCGGCTTCCTTTTTGTCAAGATGCTGTTTGTAGAGATCGCCGTACATTTTGTAGCGTGACTCGGCCGCATCCATGGTGCTCTTCCGAACGTCTTCCAAGGACATCTCCGTCTCGTCATTAGCCACGGTTGTGTATTCGCCCGGAAAGAAGGTCCCGCCAGAGAACTCGCGCCGACCATCGTGTGGTGTGAATCTCTCGTGTCGTATCGAGTTGTTGCCTAAAGAACTGGCCCGCGTATGGCCCATGGAGCTATCCCTCGTATGCACCATGTTCTGATATGGTTGCAAGTCTGCTTAAGCACAACGGCGTGGACGTATATGAGCAGTCGCTGTCTAGTAAGGATCTGATGTGATGGTATGCCGAGCAAAAGGAGAGTGTATCCAATAGCGTTTGACTTGAGGAAGATCGTGCTTAATCGACATTTAGCTGTCGTTACCGTTGAAAAGTGTTTGGAAGTTTGCGATGCCGACGAGATGGTTATAGGGAATGGACTACAAAAGTCCCGATGAACAGTCGTGATGCTGAGATGGGTCTTTAGATGCTGAAGGTTGTGGGCTGGCGAAGAGAGGGGAGAGGTATACCTAAGTAAGGAGATGCTGGAGATCAAGAGATGACAGAAGAGAGTCGAGGATATCATTAGGATGGTGGTGCGAAGACCAAGAACCTGGAAGGAGCCGCAGCTCGTCTCATTTCATTGAAGGGCAGGCGCTTTGGCTTCCAGGTTCCGTCGCTCCAAGGCAAGAGCACTCAACAAGTTGTTGCCGGAGGGAAAGAGTGTCAACTCAAATGGTCATGTGTATGGCACTCGCCATTTCAGTTCGCCCTCGCCAGTCCCCGAGAATAACAGTCTTGATAATTCGTTGATTCATACTTAGATTTAGAAACATGCAAGCAACTTCGCAGCGAGGTATCATCAGCCGTACAGACAACCCTCGTTTTTGAGCCAAGCATCCAAAAGACTCCATCCTCCCAAAAGGCCATTAGACCGTGAAACGTACAATGAAAACCACCAACTCCTAGATCCTGGGCAAACCAAACATCATTATTATAGATCTCTGTTGTCGACACGCTCCCGGCCATTTACGGCCACGTGCTGGGCCCAATCGTCGTGCCCGGCGGGACATGCGTCTTGATGGCTGTGCCCTTCCAATCCATTGTCTCAAACACATCTACGTTGCCCCACCACTGCGGCGGTTTGGCCGATGTGAGGTACAACGTGAAGAAAATGATGAGCGTGGCCACGATAAGGCCGCAGTCGAGCGCCGCGGAGGTGATGTAGTTGTACTGCAGCCACCAGCCCGTGTAACGTCGCTTGACGAAGAAGTTGAAAAAGGTGCCAACGAGAGCCCAGCAGAGGTAGATGTAGACACTGGCGGGCGGCAGCCAGCCTGAGCCGCCATACAGCAGAGGCGTGTTGACGTAGCGCCAGATACTCTTAGGCCACTTTCGGGCGAGGAACCAGGTGATGATGGGAGTGATAGCACCAACGAGCCAGAACCACTGAAGAGAGGAGTAGAGAGCGTTTCCGGAGAACATGCGAGCGGGTCCGATGGCACCCCAGATGATGGATGCAGTGAAGAAGACGCGACCTCCAGGACAGGTGTAGTTGCTTGGTTGGTCCGGCTGGCAAACATCCGGAATGGCACCGAGAGCCCAGTTCATGACAGCAATCTGCACGATTGCAGACCACAGCGAGGCGACAAGCTGAGAGGCGAACATTGTACGAGGAGGAACCTTCATGTAGTGGCCGAGCTTCAGATCCTGCGCGAAGTAGAGCGCCTGCGACATGCAGATGTAACCGTAGTTCTTGAACATCATCATGGCAAGCGGTCGGCCGGGCACCATGTAACCGATGATGAATTCGGTGAGGACATTGAGACCGAGCTGGATGTTGGTGATAGCCTGCACGATACCAATAGGGATGAGCCACACGACGGGAATCATGATACAGACGACATAGGCCCAAGCAGGGAAGCCTGTGGGCCAGCCTGCCACGACGCCAAATGAAATGCTGATCATGACGACGAAAAGGGCTGGAAAGCATGTTAGCAAGAGCGAGCTGAGTTGTGAATACGATAGTCACATACCGAGATACCACCAGTCCTCAGCGTCGCGGTATTTCTTCATCAGGCGCATGTGGACATCATCTTCCTGGTGTCGAGCCAGCTTGAACTGGCCCCAGATCTCGGTTCCGTGGTAGAGAACGACGTGAACAACGACGGCAGCGACGGCAGCAAAAGACAGGGCGTATGCGAGGGCGAACTGAGTAGGCAAAAACAGCGGCGAGTAGGCGTTGTAGGCGGTCTCGTTGAACTGGAAGTTGGCGTCGAGAATACGAGAAACGTTGTAAACTGCACCGGTGTTGTCGAACGACTCCGAGCTCTGGACGGGGAAGTAGTTGGAGTACCAAGTACCGGAGAAGTGGATGCCCGAGGAAACAACAACGAAGAAGATGAGGATACCGGCAATGACGTTCGCAATGGCGTGAAAAGGCGGAATCATGGGCGAGGTCAAGTATCCCGAGATGACGGTCCAATCGAACGAAATGGGCATGAGACCGTAGCCCGATAGACCGCCGAACACCTTATTCACAACTTCGTTCTGAGGTGCCACCCAGCAAATCCAGGTGAAGTATGACAGGCCCTGGAAGATCCAGCCGGGGAACCAGTACCAGACAAAGGCGCCGCTGCCGACGATGAGGAACCAGCGGTAGCGACCAATTTTCCAGCCGTTCGTCTTAGAAGGGTCCGAGCCCGAGTGGTCGTGGAGGGTGTAAAACAGAGCGCAGTTAACCAAATTTGACGGCCAAATCATTGCGGATGGCCAGACGAGAAAGCGCCTTGCCAGGCCAGCAAGACCGTAGCCAGTGCAAAGAGTTGTGATGCCGAAGAGCAATTGGAAAGCCCAGCCAAAGTGCTGCTTGTAGAAGAGCTGTTGCGCAAGCAACACATCCGTCGCGTACAGAACACCACCTCCATATGCAGCCTGTTGATGTTAGCCCTATTCTCCTCTGGGTCTGCTTGGCGCTAAGAGATCTCGAATCTTGGCTATCGCACCCCCATGAAGTGGAATATTCGAGACCCAGCCGGCTCACATCCTGAGGTACTTACATTAGACATGGCAACAATAATGACGTGCTCCTTGAAGTTGAAACGACCGGGCTTGAGGTTGAACTTGATGCCAAAGACATTCTGCTCCTTATCAGGCATGATCAAATCCCAACCTCGGCCCATTGGATATGCGATAAGCTGGACGACGTATGTGGTGATTGTTACGCTGGGATTGCGCAAAGAAAACAGCATGTTGACACCAGAGCCGAGAGTGCAGAGCAGCATGCCAATAACCCACGCGCGAATCGTGTTGGCGGGCAAATCAACATCGTAATTCCGTACCACGGCGCGGACCTTTACACAATACGTTAGCGACTTGAACCATCTCCTTACTCTGCTTGCCCGCTCTTCCCCCTGGTCCTGTCCACCCTCTTGCGCCAGAAAGCGTTGCTTCGCACGTACCTCTGGATAAGGCGAGTTGTCCTCCATAAGGGCCTGCTCGATCTCCAGACCCTTCTCGGCATTCCCCGTAGCGAGCGCTGCGTCGACATCGTTGAGCTCGTCGATTGGCATGTTCGGATCGAGCTTGTGCGCCTTCTCGAACTGAGCCAGAGCCTTCAGCGGCTCGATGCCGGTGGCCTCGGCTTCATCGTCGAGGGCGGGGTACGGCGTGATCTCCTCAGGCTCGCCGCGCTTGCGAAAAAAAGACGGCATCGTGATCGGTGGGCGATGGCGTCGTCGCTCCCTCTCGCCTTCGCTCTACTGTCGACAGAGTAGATTGAAAGGTGAGAGAATACGGCGCCGATTGCGGATGGGCTGAAGGGCGACCGACGAGATAAGCAAGAGGACGAAAAGAAGGCCCCAAGGCCGCAACAGGACTGGGGACAGCGGGCGCCAAGGGCTTTTTTTCCCAATCAAATCAACCGAGAAGATGGCGGCGACAGTGGTGCCGGTCGGCAGTCTGTCTGCAGGCTAAGAACTCGACGTGACAAGGACCAAGGTAGATGATAGATTCAGCCAGCCAACAAGCCAGTGAAAAAACCACACCCTCCGCTGATCACCGCGAAGACGCAGTTCTTCGGCTTCTGGGGCAGATTGTCGGTCTGGTTCCTGGAGGGTCTGCTCTGCCGCAAAAGAGCGCCGAGTACGCGAGGAGCCGTGGAGGCAATGGTTCGGTGTAACCAACGGGATGAGGTGACTCTTTTTTTCCCTTCCAACCTCTCTCTATCTATCTCCCCATATCAGCGTGGGTGTGGGCTCCTCTTTGGGCCTCTCGGGCGACGCGTTGGAGGGGGTGCCCGGTCAAGGGGACCAGAGAGATTTCGGCGCTCTAGCGTGCTATCACGACACAAAAAGCAGCGGCGACAGCCCGCAGCTCCAGCGGCCGTTTGTCGACCTTCCTAAATCGGGGTAGTGACATCCGAAGTGGCTGTGGATGAGGCGAGGGGGAAGAAGAATGGTTCGCCGGGGTGTGTGTGATGGTGACATTGGCGGACGACCTAATGGCTGAATGGAATTGCAGACAGCTGGCCCGCCCTTCTAGCACGTCTTTAGGGTCCCCCGGGACCGCCTGAATTCTGACTCTCTCAGTTGACGCCTCCGTGGCTCGGTTCTCGATTTCGCGGGCTAGGAGAGGGCCTTTTGGGGTCTTTTGGTACCCTTTGTCGAGGAAACATGGAGATCAGCAGATCACAAAGCCGCCGGCTTTGCCCCTGTCACCAATCCGGGAGTTCTCAGAGACTGATCGTCCGAAGTATCGATGTTTAACTTGAGAGAAACCAGATTGGCGAATCAGCTGCAAACAGCGTAGTGTCGTCCGAAGTCTACTGCTTTTGCTGTCAGCGTCTCGAGCCGGGCCAGCCCGACTGACGACGCATGCTAAACTCTCCTTACGAATACACACAATCTTCCAGTGTGCATGGATATTGGACATTGCGAATGGATGTTGTTTCTCCTGCTGTTGCAGTGTTGCTGGTACTTTGGTAGTGCCATTGCTACCCGTCCATCGGCCTAGCCATTGCGCGAGACTTGGCGAGTCACCGCAATTGGACATTCTGTG
Organism: Colletotrichum karsti; assembly: GCF_011947395.1. NCBI lineage: Eukaryota > Fungi > Ascomycota > Sordariomycetes > Glomerellales > Glomerellaceae > Colletotrichum > Colletotrichum karsti. The sequence goes on from NW_024065907.1 coordinate 621,872, forward strand.
TGATTGCTCCGTATCAACGAATCACCAGCCTTTCTTTCAGACAGGAAGAGCTGGGCACGCCTGGGTGTCCTGGCTTATCTTCGAAATCGAATGAGAGGGCCTGAATGGCAGCTGGGCGATCCTGGTTCTCGTTAACAATCTTATTTCCGATGAAGCGGACTTCCCCGCAGCCAACCCCCTGCCAAATCGACTGCACTGGGGCCTCAGCTTCAGCGAGCGGAATATCTCGGCCCGCGCAGCCCAGCTCGGGCCCCGCCCCCGCCGCTCCCGAAAACTGCTATTCCATTGCACCTCACTTGTTTTGGATCTTTGCTGACATAATGTCCACTGATGAGAACTCATCTTCACTGGCCTTTGGTAGACTAATCTCAGAGTTAGGTGGGCAAATCATTCAAAATGCTGCAGGTGAGATACTTGTTGAGATTTTAAGTGCATCAAATGACTGAAATTTTGGTAGCTATGAGAATAATTACGGTAAAGAAGGGACTACCTTTACTGCTGTACCCTGACTCTGCAAGAGAGCACAGTGACTGAGAGATGAGCCCGCCTGAAGTAGGCATTGGCATCCGGCAAGCCACTACCCGGCGACACCGCCAACGATTTACAAATTCGCAGGGATTTCTCATACGATGAAATCGCCGATGAGATCCAGCCTCGTCTTCTCGACGACGAGTACCAGGACCCTCGCGTTCTCATCGCCACGTCCAGGCCCCCGTTGAGCAGACTCCAGGCCTTCTCTAAGGAGATTCGTCTTCTTCTCCCAACGGCCAAAAGCGTGAACCGCGATGGCATGACGCTGAAGGATCTCGTCCGCGTAGCAAATGCTACCGGACGGGTATTTGAGCATCGCGGGACACCGTGCTCTCACCGTGTCACATCTCCCACGGCCCATAGTCTTCACAACGTGAACACCCGCTACGATCTTAACTCGCTCCGTGGAAACATCTCCGAGAGCTGCCCCCGTATGTGGATTTTGAGATCAGAGATGGCAGGGTGGAGTCTAAGGAAAGCGATGTTGAATGGCAGATGAAGCGGTACACACGAACGTCGGGGAAGATAACGGTATTATGATATAGTTGTGTGCGAAGGAGTCTAGATAATACAGGCTGTCACCGGCGTAAAAGAATTGTTTTTGATACCCTGGATGAGAGGTCGGTCTTCGAGAGCTGATGTTCAAACGGGGAAGTACAGAATCGCAAACGAGAATGAGGATTTTTCGTGAACAATTTAATATTGCCTTGAACTCTAGAACGCACCAGCAATATTTATGAGAACTCCGCTGAGGCATAACATAGCAACACGATGTGTTATTGTCGACGGAGATAGGTATCTGTCGTCTACCGGTGCTACTGCGCACTTGCAGTGCCAAGACGGGACGGGATCCACCCGTCAGTGGAGGGGTCAAGCGGCCAGATTCCCCGGAGACGCTGACATGCAGGCCCCGAATCCAGGCCGCAGCTTTCCCAGATGCCAATGCCGTCACTCGGCTGTCCCTAGCAAAACCATCCGAGCATCGGCAAGTTTTCATCCCACGGGCATCATTTCAGCTTTCAGCTCTTCAGGTGGAAGTCATAGCTTCAGAGAGCCGTCCAGTCATCACAGCCAAACTTCAAGCCGCTTTCCGACGCAACACGCAATCATACAGCAGCACCAGTGCGCCTCAAAAACACTCCCGCCCCCACCGGCAAAACCGGCACTGCTAAAGCTCCACGCGGCAGCAGAGCTTCCATCATAGCTGTCTCTGGCCTTGGCAGAGACCCCAGGAACGGTCCTCGCACTACCTATCGGACGGTGCGATCCTTCACCCACCTTGACGTATCGCGATCTCTTCGGCCCGTGGACGGCGAGTCGGGCTAGGTCTCTGTGGGCTGAAAGATTGTCTTTCGTCTTCAATGCATTAGCAAATTTGCGACGATTTCGAGCCACAGCGAAAGCTCCGCGCTCCGCTCGGTCTATGGTATGTCGTCATTCATTCCTCATCATCGTCCCTGGTAACCGCCCAGTCTGTTTCCACATAGCTATAGCTAGCTGTATGATGATGAGCTACTGGTTGGTATTTAATACTCAAGGCGATGATCCCCCGACCTTGGCAGACTTTGTTTAGACATCAATACATCTCATCTTGAATCCTGGACGAGACTTTGAATTCGAACTGTGATACCCCATAATTAGCATACTATTATACGAAACAGCTTTCACAATGCCTCTTGCAAGCCACGTTAGTCACTCATCACAAGCTCTCAAATCATCTTCAGCTGACAATTATAACAGGTCAACCCCGAGGAGATCGTTCAACGACTCCAGGCATCTCACATCACGCCCCCCGGACACACCAACCTGCAAAGCCATGCCACCTCCGCGCACATCCATCCCTTCGACTCCCGCTATACCTCTCAGATGAACATTCCCAAATACAAGATCCCAGAAGAAGGAGCACCCGGAGACACCGTCTTCCAGATGATCAGGGATGAGTTGGACCTCGATGGAAAGCCCAACCTCAACCTGGCCAGGTCAGCCACTGTCCTCAATTGTCGTGGATTATCTTTGAACTAACAGCATCAAGCTTCGTCGGCACTTTCATGGAGCCCAACGCAACCCAGCTCATGCAAGAGAACCTGGCAAAGAACCTCTCCGACGCAGACGAGTACCCCGCCATGATGGAGATGCACCAGCGCTGCATCTCCATCATCTCCCACCTCTGGGGCGTCCAGCCCGGCGAAAAGGCCATCGGCTCCGCCACCACGGGGTCTTCCGAGGCAATCCACCTCGGCGGTCTCGCCATGAAGAGGAGATGGCAACAACGCCGCAAGGAGCAGGGCAAAGACACCTCCAAGCCCAACATCATCATGGGCTCCAACGCCCAGGTCGCCCTCGAGAAGTTCGCCCGCTATTTCGACGTCGAAGCGCGCATCCTCCCCGTCACCAAGAAGAGCCACTACCGCCTCGACCCGGCCCTGATCAGAGAAAATATCGACGAGAACACCATCGGCATTTTCGTCATCCTCGGAAGCACGTACACCGGCCACTACGAGCCCGTTGAGGAGATCTCAAAGATCCTCGACAAGTACCAGGAGGAGTCCGGCAACGACATTCCCATCCACGTCGATGCCGCCTCTGGAGGCTTCATCGCTCCTTTCACGCATGCTGGCGTCGGCGACGGCGCGAAGTGGAACTTCGAGCTGCCCCGCGTCAAGTCCATCAACACCTCCGGGCACAAGTATGGTCTGGTGTACGCGGGTCTTGGCTGGATCATCTGGCGCGACGAGTCCTACCTCCCCGAAGACCTCATTTTCGAGCTGCATTACCTCGGTGGTACCGAGAAGTCTTTCACTCTTAACTTCTCACGCCCCGGCGCGCAGGTGATTGTCCAGTACTACAACCTCATCCACCTCGGCTTCGAAGGCTACCGCTGCATCATGGAGAACTGCATGTCCAACGCGCGTTTGCTCGCCCAGAGTCTCGAGGCCACGGAGTGGTACACCGTCGTCTCCGACATCCACCGTCCGGCGCCGAACAAGGCTGCCAAGGGCGCCGTGAAGTCTGCGGTCAACCAGGCGGCTTCTGCCGTTGGCGGCGGTGATGCGGTCGTCGGGGAGACTTCGGCCGATTACGTCGCCGGACTCCCCGTCGTGTCTTTCCGTCTGACGGATGATTTCAAGAAGACGTACCCGCACATCAAGCAGGAGACAATCTCCCTGATGCTGCGCGCCCGCGGGTGGATTATTCCCAACTACCCCCTGCCTCCCAACGAGGAGAAGATTGAGATCCTGCGCGTGGTTGTGCGCGAGAGCATGACGTTTGACCTGCTCGAGAGGTTGCTGACCGACATATCGACTGTGACGGAGACGTTGATGGAGAATGATGAGATTGATCTGCAAGTTTTGAAGCACCACCACCGCCGCAACAAGGTACGCGTTAAGGGCGACGTGGAGAAGGAGGAGAAGCACAAGAAGCAGAAGGGCGGCGCCGCGAAGGAGCTTGGTAAGGAAGTGAGGAAGATGGAGGATGGCATCCACCGTGCTGTATGCTAAGCATGCTATATGACTGGGAAAGTGGGCAAAAGGGGAGTAGATTGATGTTTTGGATAACGGGCACAAAAGCGATTTTGATATTAATGACACTTGGTACTTGCGAAGCAAATTCATTGCGTCTTGGCGTATATTGTGGCTGTCTCCAGTATCAGACAGCTGAGTGCTTTTACTGGCATAAGAATCTTGAAAAAAAAAGTAGGGTACACTGCGAAAGCTCCGTTGAACGTGTAACACCGACCCATATACATGTTTCTCGGATGTTGATTGAAGTCCTTTCGGTAGTCAAGTCTCATCAGCTGGCTGAATGATCGTGCCCATACAAATGAGGCGGCTACTAAATGGCCACTCGCTAGCCTCGAACTGTCTCTGATGGCCGTGAGACTGAGCAGTGGTAACCGCCGTAAGGCTGCAAATACGCCCTCATTCGCGATTCTCTAGCAGGAAGCCTGCACATTCTTGTTAGGGGATGCTTCTTCCGTGTGCTCCGGGGAATTATACCTTACTCAAACTTGATCTGCCAATCGAAACGGCGCATCCTCTGATATGCTCTTACTGAGGCCTTTACTGAGGCTTTCTCAAGGGCTCCTACTACCCTCAAGGCTCGGCGGTGCGGCAGTGACTCTAGGCCAAAGACCTGGCAATAGGTGAAGCCAACATACTCGATGACCACCTCATTCACCACCAATTGCCTGTTGAGGTGCCGTGTCTGCCGGCTGCGTCATTTCGACATCTTTTCCCACATCCTTAGCCTCACGGAATGGCCGTCTCTTCTGACGGGCGGCATTCACTGGGAAGCGCTTGACATTGCCGCACGCTTTGCACTTGGTGACCATGACGTCCGCCCACGGCTTCTTGCCGCCCTTGCTCAGGTTCTCAACCGTCGTAGAGCAAGTCTTTCCCTCCACAAGCAAACTGTCGCAATACTTGCACATCATCTGCTTGACTGCCGGGCTGGGGCGAATCTGAGCCTTGAGAGAGACGGCTCGAATGTCGGAAACGAGGCGGCGGGCGACCGTTTCGCTTGCTGAGTGCTTGCCCCGGTCAGCCTGAGCATTATCGTGGGGCTCCTCCTGCGATGTTGGGTTTGAGTTGGGGGTTGTCGGCTGCACCGTCGACAAGTAACAGGCGGCTTGGTGCAGGTAAGATACCCTGGTATACATGTGCCGGTTGGGCAAGCTTTCGGTTTTTGCCTTTGCCATTTTCGTGACCCTGCGGTTTGTCGAGCGTTTCAAAGGGCGAAAAGCATTACGTTGCGAGCAGAGTCAGGCTCTTTAAACATTGAAGAGCAGAAAAAAATGACTGCAGGGGTTTCTCCATCAGATGGGTGTCCGGTGTTCCAGGCTCTGGGTGCAGGCTCCAGACCCCAGAAGGCCCAGAAGGCCCAGAAGGAAAGTTAAGCTTACTGTGTAGAGTGACCGCTGACACTGTCTTGGATAAGCGGGTCCGAGTCACATGATGTTGCTGAACTCAGCCTCTCACTGGCGAAAGCTTTTGACCTTCCGCGCCCGCCTCACCTTTCGCCTTTCGCTTCCACGTCTTCCTGGATCTTCCACCTCAACCACAAGGCAACCCATCCCGCCTTCCAACCTTGCGCAACCCCCCCAATTACCATCTGCATTTAATCCTCTTGCCTGCCGCGCAGCTTTTTGACTCGGCATCGCGTTCCTCCTTTTTTTTCTACGGTCCATCCTATACCTTTTCGACTTGTCCTTTCCAACACGCGAGCAGTAGCTACCGCGTCGTTTCCAACCGACTTCTCGTCATCAGCCCCAAAGCTCGCATCGCCAGCCTTGGGTTCTTGGTTGCGACATAGCCTTCTCGGCCAGTTTTTTTTCGATAATCTCTAGCCACGTCACCACCAGTAATCGACAACATGTCTGCTGAGGAGGATCTCATCGACTACTCCGACGAGGAGCTTCAGACCAACGAGACTGCGGCCGCCTCCAACGGAAAGAAGGCCGATGCTGCCGCCGCCGGTAACAACGTCGACAAGAAGGGCAGCTACGTCGGTATTCACTCGACTGGTTTCCGCGACTTCCTCTTGAAGCCCGAGCTTCTGCGCGCTATTGGCGATTGCGGTTTCGAGCATCCTTCGGAGGGTCAGTCCTGAGTCTATATACCCTAACCCATCATCATCCCCTCCCCTGTCAGCAAGCGTCCGTCCATCTCGCAAGCCCAAAAGCCATCGAATCGCCATCGAGGAAGTACCGAGAAAGAAATAAGAAGAGATACATACGGGAGCCAGCTGGATGTCCATCTTTGTACGGGCGATGCTCGACAATCCACCGGTGAAAGGTGGATTATATTGCGGCCGTTGAGGGGAAAGCGTGACAGCACCCCTCTTACCGCACGAACACTGCGGTGTTTTCGAGTACTCTTTTCAGTCGCAATGGTGCCGCCGGAGCTCTGTCTCTCGACCACCCGGCGACTTCCGTGCCACGTTCGCGAGTCGCAACGGCCGCATTTGCGTTGCCAGCGCCGCAACTGTGCTCTGCCCGGCCATCGTCATTATTGATCGATTGGCGTCTTTTGTCACGAGGGATGGGGGGTTATTCGACTACACATGGCTTCTTTGCGCAGATGGACGGGCATTTTGCACGCCCTCTACGTCACTTCTGCTCTTGGAACAAATATCTAACATCGGCGCGATCCAACAGTCCAGCAAACCTGTATCCCCCAGGCTCTCCTCGGTGGAGATATCATCTGCCAGGCCAAGTCCGGTCTCGGAAAGACGGCTGTCTTCGTCCTCACCACCCTGCAACAAGTCGAACCGGTCCAGGGCGAGGTCTCCGTGTTGGTTATGTGCCACACTCGTGAGCTCGCTTTCCAAATCCGCAACGAGTACAACCGATTCAGCAAGTACATGCCCGACATCAAGACCGGTGTCTTCTACGGCGGTACCCCCATCCAGAAGGATGTCGAGACTATCAAGAACAAGGAGACCTGCCCTCACGTCATTGTCGGCACTCCCGGTCGGCTTAACGCGTTGGTCCGCGACAAGGTCCTCCGCCTCGGCAGCGTCCGCATCTTCGTTCTTGACGAGTGCGACAAGATGCTTGACCAGATTGGTGAGTTCCAACTCACTCGCACCGGCGAACTTTTCAATAACACGTACCAGACATGCGCCGTGACGTCCAGGAGATCTTCCGCGCCACTCCCACCCAGAAGCAGGTTATGATGTTCTCGGCCACCCTGTCCGACGACATCAAGCCCATCTGCCGGAAGTTCATGCAGAACCCCACCGAGCACTACGTCGACGAGGACACCAAGCTCACTCTGCACGGTCTCCAGCAGTACTACATCAAGCTCGAGGAGCGCGAGAAGAACCGCAAGCTCAACGAGCTCTTGGACGACCTTCAGTTCAACCAGGTCATCATCTTCGTCAAGAGCACCCTGCGTGCGACCGAGTTGGACAAGTTGCTGAGAGAGTGCAACTTCCCCTCTATTGCCGTTCACTCCGGTGTCAGCCAGGAGGAGCGTATCCGTCGCTACAAGGAGTTCAAGGAGTTTAACAAGCGTATCTGCGTCGCCACGGATGTCTTCGGCAGAGGTATCGACATTGAGCGTATCAACCTGGCCATTAACTACGATTTGCCCGCCGACGCCGACTCCTACCTGCACAGAGTTGGTCGTGCTGGTCGTTTCGGTACCAAGGGTTTGGCCATCTCTTTTGTGAGCACCGACCAGGACCAGGAGGTTCTGAAGGCTATTGAGAAGCGTTTCGAGGTCGCTCTTCCGTAAGTTATCACATGTGTTCCCATCACACAGCTCAGACTAACAAGCTTGACAGTGAGTTCCCCAAGGAGGGCATCGACGCCAGCACCTACATGGCTTCCTAAGCGAGCCGCGCGGCCGTTTGGCAGTTCAAAGCTCGTCGGTGTTTTTCTTCAAGGGTTCTGGTTTCGGGAAATTGCAAAATTTTGGTCGCTGGTAACGCACATGAACAGTGGCCATGAGGAAGAGATAAGGCTGCTTGCGCCGTGCAGATGAGAAAAGTCTATTGGCCTGTATTGGCTTTCAATTTGTACAGAGTAGTTACAAGGGGAATCAAGACTGGATCACCGCGCTCAAATCGTACGCCGATATGAATGAAGTACTGTGATGCGCTGTTTGACCTTCTCTAATCGTGTGCCAAGTTGCCTCTCAGCAAGTGAGAGGTCCGTCCTGATCGATAAAGTGATGTCAGAAAAGGAATGGTCTACGCATGAAGAAAGGGTTACTGATCTTAACTGACTGTCCCCTCAGTCACAACGCTATGCGCCTTTTAGTGACGCTGGAATCTCGGCGGTGGAGGAACGGCGAGATGACATTGATCATGTCGTGTATCGGGAAACCAGCAGGTTCGCTGAAGCCGTTGCGTTGGTTGGATCCTCGGCAAGCGGCCTGCCCCCGCGACCCGGGACGCCCAGTGTGATGATACACCAAGGCCCGTGAGAGCTTTGGCGAGTAATTCAGAAGTATGATCTGCGTTCTTATCTCTCAGTAAGATGTCAGATGCGTTCAAGTTGCTTCTGGGCAGGATGCCGCAGGCCAGTTTGTTAGCGAACGGCCCAGGTTGCGTGTCGCTCGGGCTAGGCAAAGGGTTTCGAGGATGCTCGCTATGAGGGTGAAATTGAAAAACGATGCTGAGGCCTTCAATCAGTGTACTAAAAAGGCCGCGGCCTTCCCCCTACGTCCTCAGGGCACCTCTATCGGCGTTCAAGTTCTCTCGGGTCCTTCCCAGACGCAGGGCGAGAGCGATCACTGTTCCAAGGCTGGAAGTGGCTGGCGGGCGGAATGTATCCGGGGGCATCAGATCCCACGAACGTTCCCTCAAGACAATTCCAATCCGAGTCTTGTTCACGAATGGGGACCGAGGAGAGCCCTCGGGCTCGTCAACACTGCGGTTCTGGTCATCTGAATCTGGGGAAAGCTGGCGGAGTGGACGCAGAAACGCTTTCCACGATACCAGACCAGAGCAGGGCACCAAGGAGGGAGGATCTCGAGCGCCGAGAGGCTTCGACTTTTCAACGGCTTGGAGGGTGTGGTTGTCGCTTTTCGTGTTTTCAGGATCGTTTCCCATCACATTCGTGAGTTCTTGGAGCTTTTCTGGCGGGGCGACATTGCTCGTAGAGAAATCATGGGTTCGGGGTTGTTGTGACTCCTTAATAACGATTTCGGGCGTCATATATCTGGTCTCGAGTCAAAGCTGAATCCAGCGCCATACCAGGTAAGTCTTCTGCGCCCGGGGTCCCAGGTAATTACTGCTGCAACGACGATAACCGTCTGCAGTGCTGGAGAGTTGCTGTAGCAGTTGGCTCGTCGCAATGGCTAATGCCACCAGGCCAACAACGAGTGCCACGAGGGCGATATCTGCCTCGTTGTCAGCCATTCTGCCAGTTGAAACTATGTGGGAAGTCTTGATTCTATACTCGATCAGCCCGGCAAATTCCGAAGTCATCGATACTTGATCAGGGAGCGATGCTCACGATCAGACAAAAGTCGTACTTCTTACGATGCCTTGATGCCAATGTGACAGGAACAGTTGTAGTGGATCAAGGGAATATGGGAGTTATTGAGAGAGGCACCTGGATTCTTTATTCTTGCTAAAATGACATTGCTACTGAACGGTTGCACTGCTTACTCGCGAACCTACCGTGGCTGGCCAGCCTAACTTGCTAAACTGGATACTACTACTGGGCGCAGGTGAGCGTCAGGCCATGACTACTTCAACGGGTTTATGAATGAAGAATGATGGAGAGCTGAATGCGTGGTATTTGTCGTGAACAGCGGTTGCACGACAGCGATGCGCGGTCTGAACCAGCCTCTCAACCATGTCGTGAGCTGGGTGGTGGCATGCAAAGTCGTTGCGAGACCAAACTGAAGTGGCTACGATTCGCCGGCCTTCGCGCCCGAATGATGACCTATGCCCTGGCGTTCGATTCTATTGGCGGCGGGATTTTCTACGTCAGCCTGATCTTGAGTTCTCATCTTTAGAATACGCGCTGACCGGGCAAGTGTTTGGCGACATTGAAGAGCGGTAGCCACATGGGGTATTGCAGCTATCGTCCCGGGGTGAACTGGATCGAGGAGTCGCAGTGGTTATGATAACATTCACTCTTTGCGTTTTGTCTGCAATCTCTCATAGTAACGTGAGATGCAGTTTTCGAAATCAGACGTAGGTTTAGCATGTCTTCAAATCGTTGAAAGGTTGTACAGTCTCAAGAGTCTTGGTAGATCGTAGCGTTGGAAACATCCTGCTCCAGGCATATTGTTAACGGTATAAGTTCAAATACCATCATTGACCTTAATCCCGAAGCTGCGAGAGTGAATAGATGCGTTCTGGCCTCGACCATTGTCGAAGGTTCTTGAGCTACGGACCGTGGCCATTACGTAGACGATGGTAACCACACCTGGAAACCGAGACCTGGTCTTCACCAAGCAGAGGACCATCTAGCAGCACGAGGTCTACGATGTAACAAAAGTCGACATACCATGCAGGTAACTGCTGATGTTGCCCCCATTGTAACTCCAAATAGCTTTCACGAAAGAAGACGACAACCCAAAACTCAACTGACTTTCCAGTACTGTGTTTCCGCAGCGTAACGTTTGCAGAACCACTCGAAGGGCAGTCTCGACAACATGTTGCTGCTGCTATTCTATCGGCTTGGGGAAACGCAATGTAGACTTGGACAGGTCCATGTCCATCGTGCAGACAACTCTTTGAGTTGAGATAGTCGGAGCACTACAGGTAGTATCCTGGATAATATGACTTCACCGTCTACGATATCGTTGGCTACCTCACTCAACCCCTGGCTTCTCCGACATCATGTCCATCGATGTGTAGGCATCACGTCATCTGGTGACTTGCTCATATGCCATTCTTTTCCCCATTGGAAAGTAGCATACCCTGCCGTGTGAGTTGCTTTGACCTCCCAGTTTAGTCTTCCAAAGAGATACTCTGAAGTTTGAGCGTGAACCACGGCGCGAAAGACGTCCCAGCTGCTCAAGTAACCAATATATCCATCTTTTTGCTCGGCATTTCACACATGTGGTGACATACCCACAACTTTTCCGTGCCGAAAACAGATAAAACCGATCTGTCCGGAACAACTCATCATCCTCGACACCCCCATTCCATATCTCCATCACGACTTCCAAAAAACCCAGCAGCAACAGCACGCCTAGACGGACACCTCCTCCTACTCCATCCCTCAACCACAAAACAAAACGTTGCTCAGGTCTACAGAACCAGACTGGATGACGTTTGAAGCCATCTCGCCTCCCGAACAGCGATATATCCGCCCTCATCACAACCAGACACGTCAACAACATCTCCCTCCATCACAACCAGCCACCACTAACACGTCGCCCGCGCCCAACTTTCCCAGCGGCGGCGGAGATGAACCGCCTCCGGTATGACTCTGATCACCGCAAGATCACACCAACCGAAAGAGTCAACCGGCGAATCGAACAGGATAGATGGAACTTGACTCACCACCCAGACTTCAACATTGCATCAGTCATCAAATTCACTTTTCACGCACGTCAAACCTCAAATGAGCCAACATGCCTGTGCCTGCCTGTCTGTCCTGCCCCAGCATCCGTGACCAAAAACCGTGGCGAGCGGACGACGCACCACATAGCCACGATGATTCATCCGCGGGAACAAAACCCTTCAGTCATTCTGATCTCGAGTATGTGGCCAGTTCTCTGCGGCGAGGAGTCCTTGCTGCCTACAGCCAGGAAAAAAACTCTATGATAGATATTCAGAAAGAACTAGGCAGCCCTCGCGGCATGTACCGGAAGCACAAGGTAGCTGATCATCTGCGATTCAGAACTCACTGACTGGTCATCGTGGCGATCGTATGGCAAGTTCACTCGGCATGTATATTCAACAACGCACGGGAAGATCGCAGCTGCGGCATCGCAGCCAGGCAGGCTGTCTTGGAGGCAGGCCAGCCCGTCTACCTGTAAGGCTTCAACGATCCCGAACCAGAAACAACGCGATCAGCCTCCCGGCCTGACATGATGCATCACCCTAGCTAGCCCAAGATCTCATCCCGAAAATGCCCTTCCATCACCTTTAATTCCCATCTCTAAAAACCTCTGCAACTTCGACGGCCGGGTACACCAGCCTGATCGCCAAGCAGCCTCAGAACCAACACCGTTGTCGGAGAAATGCGTCATCGCAGGGCTGTCTTTCGCCTCAATCAGTCAGCCCGCTGAGAGAAGCCCTACAGCCTGCCTGACATTCTGCACATATCCAGCCCGGCCGTCTGCCGCAACACACTTCACCGCGGGGCTTTCTACAACAAGCACATGTGTGTATCCATCCGTACGTGTGCGGCAGGGCAATCAATTGCCCAAATCCGCCATCCAGCCTACGTATGTGGCTTGCATGTGTCCAAGCCAGTCCGGCCCATGTTAGCCCGACACAGCCACGATGCCGCGCGGGGCGAGCCCGGAGGCTGAAGACGCAACGTCGGCACGAAAAGTGTGTGCTGCGGCCTACGAAATTCGAATCTGCAATATGGCCTCTTTCACTAAATTGCAGAAGACCCTGGAAACTTCTCAGAATAGGGCGCGATGAACCCCTACGACTGAGTCGTGCAAACCGAAATCTGGGGCAGTCAGCCCGTCACGCGGGCGCGCTCGGAATGGCGCAAAGCGGGCAACGGTTGCATTTTGCGGATTCTCCCCCATTCCATCCACTTGGACAGATAGTGTAGGAAGATAATGACCGACTCGTTATCGTTACCGTTAATGTTTATCGATACTATAAATTGTGTGGGAGATAGGAGGAGAGGGGGATTTGAGGAGTCATTGCGCTAGATACGCCGATAGACTGAATATCGTGACCGGTGGTATCATACTCACGACCCACGGCTTCGTCCACACGCTTCGCCGATGCCGGTGTCGCCGTCGCGTCGTCTGTCTACCTGGAATCGCGCACGAGCTGCAAGAAACGCGGCGTGTTGGAGCCAGGGGCGCGCACATCGTGAATGACGACGTGACTTGATTTAAGGCCTGCCCGGTCACGTCTCGACGACCAAAAGAAACGTCTCCATATGTTGGCCAATGGATGCCGCGAAGGAAGTTCGGTCTCGGTCACTTTGCGATTGGGCAAGCGCCCCCGTCGCGGCGGCTGGGATTATCGTCAGCAGGCTGGGGGCCCCGTTAAGCGAGGGATCTTGAAGATGAGATGAGATTCACGCCCGAGGACTCATGCAAGGCTACCGCCTGGCTGCCTGCGTGAAGAAGTGAACAATCGGACTTGGACGGATGGCTGGGTGTGTTGTGTTGGTGGTTTCGGTGTGGTCATCGCCAGGCGACTGTTGCAGAAGAACCAAAGGGGACCAACCAAACAGACCAGGCCCCTCTTCCTGTTCCCTTGGTGATGGTGGCCTTACGGGCCACGGCGAAAGAGTTCGCAGTTCGCAGGCGGGTCATCGGTGGATGACATCCAATCCATGCTGCTGCCTGCGCCAGTATGG